>NC_025994.2:102411739-102699272 GCF_000442705.2 Elaeis guineensis
ATGAGAATCCACCTTTTTCCCGCACCAAGCACTCAGCCTATCTTCAATGTCTGATTAAAGATACCAGCGCACCAGAGGTGCCGGTATTCGCTTCTTGACTCCCGATTCTACAGAAGGCACCGATCGCGCTGGATAGTCACCCTTGAAGAGAAAGGATGGGCATCTGGGAATCGCTCCGGTGGACGGCGGGTACCTTCTACGGCAGCTTACCGGATCCTTCACCAGTGAAGGACTTTGGGTTGGGCGTCGTCCAAGCCACGGCGTCCTCGGTCTCGGCCGGGGCGTCCCGGGCGCGGGATCTCCTCCACCGGGCCGCCGACAAGGCACACAGCAAAGCACCCGATCTCACCCCGGTGGCCACCATCGGCCGCGGCGCGGTCTCCAAGATGGACCATGCCGTCCGGGTCGAGGGGCTGCGCCGGATGAAAAGTGCCATGCCCGATCAGGACGGTTGGCAGTGGATCGGACGGATCGGATTGGATCTCATCGATCACACCCTCGCCCAGGTCACGAAACCCTACACCGGTATAATACGCTCTTACTCGTCCCCTCATCCCAACGGATGGACGGTGTTGATGTCGATTTGTATTTATTTATCTATGAAGGTGGGATTCCGGTGTATCGTATCGTGAAAGAAGGGTGGACGAAGGGTCGATCGGGGCCGGCGGCGCACGCTAAGGAGGAGGAGGAGCTGCAGGAGCTGCGGAACAAGATCGCGAGATTGGAGATGGCGATCGCAGACGGGGACCGACGGGGGCCTCACAGTCGCCGTCCGGAATCGGCTTGTTGGTTGGTGGGGCTGCAGCCGCATCAGAAGCCGGAGGATGTGATCAGGGTTTTCATGATGAAGGGATTCAAGGGTGGAGATTTCATCGACGCCCAGGTGGTCCCACGTGCCGGAAACGCGAAAGCGACACCCTATTAGCTTCAGTGTTACGCCCTTGTGCGTGTACTATGCTGGAAAATATATGTATTTCCGGAGCTACGGACGGCGATCTTTTTTAAGTTGGAAAAATATGTGTGAAAGGTTAGGCTATGTTGACCATGCTTGTAAATGATATAGTTGAATGCAAATGTTATGTTATGTTGCATTACCCGTCCTTCGTTGGTTATATGAATTTGGATGTTCCAGCTTCCCAGTTCTTCAGACAACCTATCCTTGGGAGGGAGGAATATATAGCTGACTAGATAGCCAATTTTGTGGCAGATGATGATAACCATGTGCTTTGAACTGTTGACTACTAATGTATCTGAATGTATTTACTCCAGAGCCTTATAAATAATTTGATTTACATATTTTACTTTTTTTTTTTGAAAATAGGTTGGGCATTTGAGTATGGATCTAAGTTGGCATAATTTACTCCAGCTTCAGGTTGGATCTAAGTTGAATACGGAAAATTTACATGCTGGTCTACACTTGGCTTGGTGATGTTTAAGCCTAACCTACCAACTAGAATAGAATTAACTTGGTATAATTTGAGTAATCTAAGATGATAATCAATTTCACCATTGTCATTACTTAGGTGGGACAAGGATAAAGATTTACCATCCATGTTGATCATCCGAAGATTGCTTGTCTGGTTATGCAAAGTGCCACAATGGAGAAGAAGTGATACAAGGCTTGACGTAGTTAAATGCAGAAGAGGGAAATAGGAGAGATTCGAGAATGATTATCTATATTTAGGAGAAGGTGAGGAATGAGAATCTTAACCAACGATTTAATATAAAAGTTAGAAAATTATATAAAATCTATGATAAAATATATCGATAAATTCCTTCTCATTTTCACATAAAATTGGCAGAACTTGAGGACTTAAATTTTGTCCATCATATATTTCTATAGGATTACTTATAAATCGCCAATCAAGTTTTAGATTAGTTTTGTCTGTATGTTGGATGTTTCAGATAAGTCCAACAAACAAATATGTTGCTAAAGGACTTATTCCTAAATCCTTTCATGAATCTTAAATTTTATACAGGTTCGCATCTTATGAGTTTTATATAAAGTAGACAAGGATTGCCAACTTCATCAGAAATGTGCTAAGAAAAAATTGCTCAGGAACCTATAAAAGAAATGTTACTGTTTATTGGCTTCCAAGCCATGAGTTTTCATATAGATAGATAAGAAAAAATATTTATGAGTTTCTAAATGAATGTTTAATCTTTACATAAGTCTAAATTATCAGTTCTATATAAAAATATCATATTGTTTTGCATGCTTCCATATGTTTTTAGTGAATAAAAGGTAATTTTGGCTTGCTTAAACTAAAAACATGATTTATGAGTGGTCATTAATTGTATTCTATACTAATAACGTTGATTTGATACTCATTTAATTTTAAGAAAATTTTCTCCTACCCTAATTAGAAAAAAAATATCAGACATATGCAATTGAAGAACTTATATCAAGAAATCAGGCACAATACAGATGCAAATTATTACATGATCATTTTTGTTGTTGTAACTTAAATTATGATCTTTCTTTTGTAGGCTCTCACAGTATAATACTTGTTTATAAAGCACTCGACACATATTTGGTTTTTGACAAAAAATACAAGTAGTCTAAATTTTATTTATCAAAAAAAAAAAAAAAGAAAAAAAAAAAGCTGTATTTGTAAAAACTAGAAATATATTTATTTATAGGCTAAAACTCAGTGTCATCACTGCCATCCATGGTTTCCATCGTGCATTGCATGTGCCCGCAGCACCAGCTCGTATTTAACGTCACGGGAGCATCTGAAACGCTACAACGCCGTTATTTTAGACGATTCTTCCATAGCCTGTATACCTAATCCCATCTGGTCATCCGTCGTCGCGCTACCTCGACCAAAAGCATCTCCCAGATTCTCGCGACCAGACCCCTTCTACCACATCAATGGCGGCCCGGGCGGCGCTCGCTTTATCTCTCCGGCGATTCTCTCCTCCCACTCCGGCGGCGAAGATGATTCCCCGGCGCGGTCTTGCCGGCGGCGGAGGTCTCTTTTTCCCTTTTGATGTCTTTTCTTCTGTCAATTTCTCTTTCTTGATCGCTATAAAGTTCCCTTTTTGTTTTTGATTCTTTGTTGGTCTATCTTTCTTTTGATCCATTATCACTCCTCGGTCTAATTCCCCGAATACAATCACATTCCATGATCGCACGGGATTCCCGTTTCCTCCGTGCCTTTTAGGTTTCTCAAAAAGAATCATAGTGTCAGCTACCCTAGAACGCTCCGATCATTGCCCATTGCTTTATGGTTATCCATAGCTGATGATTGAATATGAACACTTCAAATTTTAAACGATAAACCTTCGAATCCAAGTTTCAGTCATTATGGAGATCGATCTCCGGGTAGAATATACTGGATAGATCTGGAACTTAATTGCAAAGATGTAGAAAACCAACTAATCTGACGCGGTGTTTAGGGTTGTCGAATTTGTTATCGAGATTCTAAAAAATGGTGATTTGCTGAAAATTATGGGTGATTTTTAGTGCCATGTTTCTGTTTTTAAAGACCTAAAGAAGAAAAATGAACTAGACTGAACTACATGTATGACGAAACCCATTTAATTCATTGCTTTCAAAAGAGAGTGAAAATAAAAGCAAGCAATAGTAAAAGTTTTGTATATCTATGCGTTTTTTAACTCATATGTAGATAAACAATAACGCAAAAACAACAAAAATTCTGAACAGGCCCTTAATTTACTCCAGCCTTTGTCTCAGCATGTTTCTTTTCCTTTTTGACAAAATTTATCTCTATGATTATTCTACATATTGAACACACGCATAATACAAATTGAACACTTATCTCTTTGCACTACATCAGCAAATTTACAATCGGACACAGTTCTGTGGTATGGGCACAGATACAACAACTGCACTGGATCTTCTTGTATCAATTATCATTATGTTTTAATCAGTTGATCATGAAAATGTAAATACTTGGTCTTAGTATAATCAATTTAGTGCTTATCGAACTTAATTTATTGTGCAGTAAGTGCAAAAATTGTAGAGGTGATGCAATGTAAGTTGTGTTATATCCAAGCTTTCTATTTTCAGGCCATGCTGAGTGTCATTCATTTGGCTCTTCTCCACCTTACTGTAATCTACTTTGTTTCCTTTTTTTTTTTTTTTTTTTTTGTATTGGCTTGTATTGGTAATTCTGGATTACTGTTGCTTGTATCCAATTTTGCATGTCCAAGCCTGACCCTGAACATCTAATTTGTCGAATGTTTAGAACAGAATCCTAGCTATAACTTTAGGTTCTGCTTCAAAATTGTCATTGTCAGGTTATCACCAGTTCTGGTTTAGGTCTTAAATCAATTTCTTCTGCATCCTTTTGTTTCAGGCTTTTAGCACTTAGTGACAAATAATCAATTGTTCATCGAACCATTAATAGCTCAGTTTGATGCTTCATTCCTGGGTAATTACCAGTTAATTAAAAGATTTCTGTAACTAAAACTATATTAGAAATGGATATCAACTATGCCCACTCTGTGAGACCAATTGGTGTTTGTTTTAGAATATAGTGCTTTTCATCTTGTATTCAAATTCCTATTACTTTGACGGAATCAACATATTAACTTTTCCTACTCATTGCAGATCATCATGGAACCCCGAAGGTTAACATTTGGGAAGATCCGCTAAGCCCATCTAAGTGGAAGGAAGAACATGTAAGTCTTCTTTTCATATATGGACGTCTGTAAATCTTTGAAAGTGGTGTTTAAGGTATTCTAGGAACAAGAAAGGTCCTGAAGTTCATTGTCAATTACTTTGCCAATGTTTTACACCTTTTGACATCTGCAACCAATAACCAATATCTTACGAAACCTTTTCCGAATAAAAGTAAAAGCTCGATTAGTTAAAGGTAAAGCTGAGCTGATATGAAAGTAACTGCATCAGTCTCACTCCCTTAGGTTGACAATAGATGAGATCAACTATTATCTGTTGTGCTGATTGTGGAATTACACTAGGGTCAAGTTGTCTGAACTTTGCAGTTACTATAGCCATGTTCAGAGATACTGAGTTGTAATTTGGCTTGCATTAGGAGATATTTTATGTTGCAAAAATTTTGTCTTGAAAGCTGAAGTAGAAATGTGGCTGGAACATAATACATACCGTAAATTCTTAATAGGAATTAGATCTCTCTCTTGTTTTTTGGGCTTGAAATAACCTAATTCATTTAATTTAATTAGAGCTGGTGTGCCCATATAACTCAATTTATGTTGATTATCAAAAAAGATGTGGTTGATTACTACCAGAAAAAAAATCTTTCCACCAGGACAAGTTCCAACTGACAGGGATTTTCAACAAAAAACAAGAATATTTCAGAAAGGAAACCATTCTCAGTAGTAATAACTGTGCAGCCATGGAGAAAGCTGGAAGAAGGCTTTTGTATGAATTTGAGTTGGTGCTCTTTTTTCAGATTACATTGTTGAAACTTCAATGGTGCATATAGTACTACTGGATTCCACGTTGTGTAATATCTGAATATTTTTGGTCCAGTCCAGGGCATTCAGGGATAAGAAATTAATTTGCTTGCTTCAGTGAGGTGAATGGTGAAATTCACTTGTCTTTGCACTCATCCTGTTGCATGTGCATGTATGATAGATTAGTAGATATCTGACCTTAGTTTTCACATGTGTAGATCTACTTTTTGTGGTCTATATGATCAATAAACTCATGGGAGCGTTCAACCATCCTAAAAGTAGTTAGTATATAAATTGGCCTTTTCCCCTTCAAGAATACATTGTTTACAATACTAATGAAACAAAAAGTTTATGTTTAATAATCAAAATAACCATTTCACGTGCTTCTATGTCATATGGTTCTGATATCTAATTATGATTTTTAACAGCTTGATTTTTAAGCATTCGTCTGAAAGGATGTGAAATTGTTAATTTTCCTTTATTCTACAGTTGTTCTAGTTGAGGTGTTATCATCTGAATCATATTTCCTTAAAATTTTGTGGTATAGAAACTGATTATACCTTCTAATCTTGTGCAGTTTGTACTGGCCAGTTTAAGTGGCTGGGGTTTGCTAGGCTATGGAGGATACAAGCTTTTTAGTGGAAAGAAAGAAAAGAAGGAAGAGGTAATTCTTTTTAATTGAAACTTTGCAGCTGCAATCTTGATTTTTGGTATGCGAAGCTCCACTGTTGGACATGAACAGTGGAGGCATCATGTTGGATGGAAGATATTGCTTCATCTTCCTAAAAATTTCTACACCCAGATGCAAGAAGCCATAAGCTCACATGCATGTGCATGCACTATTTTTTGAGTATACAAAACCTGAGCTACAAAGAGGATGAAAATTTCATTTATTTGTGTCATGAAATATTTCTTAATAACCAGTAACAATTTTTTTTTTTTTTGCATTACATCATTTTTTACTTCAGGATACTGTATTTCATATCAATTTTGTTCCGGTTAGTGAGCTGAATCTCTCATAGCAAATTATGGGATCCTGTTTTGTCCATCGTTACAGGTGGTGGCTGCAGCATCAGCACATTAGACTCGACAATGCTGCGAGACTATTTGTCTGTGGATGCATGGGAATAAAACATATTTTGGTTCATCAATTTCTGGGTGTTATGTTCCAGAACTTGGACCATGGATACTGTGAATTTTTCTATGTTATGTCAATGAATTTTTTTGTTGTTTGGAAATTCTTTTTATGCTGTCAGTTTTCTTGGATCAAATTGCTATGTGGTGAATAGCCGTGGAAAATTTTGATGACTTTCATATTTACTCATACTTGTTTCCAAGATTAACAATTTTTCCAAGCTTTTGTCTTCTTCATCTGTGTGTGACCCTGCGTGCCTTTTTTATAATTAGTTTTTCTCCTTTTTCACCTTCTTGCAGAACTTCTTATATCAAGCGGAGTATTTCATAGCATTATTGTCGGAATTCTTGTCTCAAACCTGTTTTTCCATTTCCCAACTCGGACGTCTTTAGAAATTTGAAGATATATTGGGTGAACCATGTAAAGCCAACAAGAGGCGCCGACTTCATATTATTACATTGTCCAAACGCATCTAGATCCGTCCATGCTTCCTATCATATGCATCTCATGTGCTCGCGAACATAACTAGGTTTAGTAGTATATTATGAAGTCCATGATGATTCTTTGATCGATGCAACGGTGGATATCAAGCCATCGCACCTAATCCTGCTCAATCCCAAGCAAAAGCCCAAGCCCCTTTCTCAACCAAATAAATCCTCCCCAAACCCTCACCAGGGGATCCTGCTGCACGATGACCTTTGTGCAGTATACTGACTGCCTGAATCCAAACTGCAGACAGAAGGTTGTAACTCAACCAACTCCTCTGGCCCTCTCTCGCTCTCTCTCTCTCTCTTCATCATTCTTTTGTCTCTGTCAAAAATTTTATCCTTCTGTTTCTGTCTTCCGTTGTATTGAAGCAAAGAATATCTTTTGGCTTTGTCCTCTTGTATTAGTCTACGATCATTGTTCGTGTCTGCTTAGGCCTTCCCGAAATGCTCCAACCGCTTTGGAAAAACCAAGGAACACGTAGACAGGATCAGCAGCCTGCCCTACTCTCTTCTCGCTCCCGTGCTTTCTTCCACCCCACAGATTTTATGCACGTAATTGAAGATACTTTTCTGATAACACTTACAATCAATGGATAGTTTACGCCATAACATTTTGAGGTCGCAGAGCTCCACCTAGAGTTGGATGAATACAAGTCTGACTTAGAATATGCGAGTATGATTTGCCCAAGGTTATCTTTACCTTTGCTTATCTACGTATCTTGGAACTCGGGTGTTGCAAACTCACTGTTACAGGTGCTGTGAACCCAGACCTTCTCGAAAATCTAACATTATACACGAGATGCAGCGGATGAAATGGTTCAGCTTCTGATATCTAGCTGCCCTCGCCTTAAGAACTCGAGTATGATGTAGATGGTTGTGATTCTCTGAAATGCATGGAAGTTGATGCCTCGAATCTACGATTGGATAAGGACAGAAAAGAGGCCATGGGCCTAAGGCTATATTTTTTGGTACAAAGGCTTAAGGCTATATTTAAGGAAGATGTTCTCTCATTCATCCTTCTACAAGAGACTTCTTGCGCTTTGGGGAGAGATCACACTTTAGTGATTTTTCTGGTACAAGGTGGAGGAAGCTAAGTTAACAAGTTTGGCCATTTTGCATCAGTCAGTCTGGTCCGATCATATTCACCATATTATCCATCAGAATTTGGTTTCCAGGCTTTAGACCTCCTTGATAAATTTCATTTTCTGGTTTCTTACAGTGAACAACACATCGACGATGGTAGCATGCGACGTGAGCAGAACAAGTACAGTAACAAACTTGGCATATTTATAGCTTCATTGATTTATTGGATGCCATCTGGACTGTCTGTGATCGATTTGAGAGGTGGATCAGCAATGCGAAGTATATAATTAGGAAGTCAGTCCAAATCCAAATGAAATCGGCAGAAGAGCTGAATTTTGTAGAGGTTCTCCTATAACAAATATTCAACATTGGCGTCGATACTTTTTTTAAGAAAGGAGTACAAGCAAGAACACCAGACAAAAGCAGGAGTCCAGCATGATTTTTTGATCAAACAATTGGTGGGTGTTTGAGCGATCACACTTAATCCTGCCTAAAATCCCAAATAAAATTCTAGACGAATCATAACCCTTATCTTTACCAAACTCCCTGCCCCTAACCTTTTCTTATTCCCTTCATTATCTTGGTCATATCTCCCCTTTCTTCCTCATTTAAATTTACTTCATAAAAGAATTGTATGTTTCTTTCTTCTCTTTGCATCTTCTCTGTCTTTGTAGACACGGGACACAGATCTACTCACTGCATAAAGACACTCTTGGGAAGTCGAGATCTCATTTTACTACAATCACTATTGAATAATGAGAAGTAATTACATGTTAATAAATAAAATAATTTAACAGGTTGGTGGCACTCACATTGTATACCACGAAAAAGAAAAAGCAAAGGCAGAATAAAGGTGGTTCTCACTATCTTACGTCTTCAATATCTTAAAACTTAATTCATCAAGTTAGTTCTCACTACCTTCTAGTCGGAACCCTAATTTGCTATCACTATGAACACCAGTAATTATGATTAAATTTCTCCCGCAGAACACTGGTATAGCATCACCTGTGAACTGTTGCTAAAATGTGGTGGCAGAAAACAAATTAGTAGCTAAGCAATTGCATATTATGTACATAACACTGTTTCACTATCAACATGGGATCACTACTGCTGACCTTCAAAATTTGTGTATGGAAAGAAACCCTCAGTTGCTGAATTCCAACCTTTCTCGAGAGCTTCTTCACCAGCTGACAAGGTAGTGCAATTAGGAGCAACAATGCAACAGCATTAGAGATGACTGTCTTTATCAAACCAGATATATCCAAATAAAAAAAAAGCTGTTATGCAAAATGTTCTGGAACCCTGGAGAATTTGCAGTCTAAGGGCCTGTTTAGACGACTGAGTCCAAAATCCTATGAAATTCGTGGTCCAAGCATAAAAAATTATGGATTTTAAATAGGTCAGACCATTTGTTTACAAGTATCCAGAATCACTTTTTGAATGGACTGGCCCGGATCCTATAAGAAAAAAAAATGACCTGCTGATGTCATTTTTTTCTCTTTATGGGAGAGGTCATTTTTTTCTCCCTATGGGATCCAGGTCAGCCTATTCAAAAATGATCTTAGATACTTATAAATATAGGATCTGGCCTACTTAGAATCCAATATTTTTTATGGTTGGGCCACTAATCCCATAGGATTTTGGGCCCAACCATCAAAACAGGCCCTAAATGACGGTGGAATACAGAGTGGGTATGGGTAACAAAGCCTCCAAGAATTGCAAAACTTTGTCACATGAGAATAAGATAATTTGACATAGAAAAAGAAAAATAAATATTAAGGCAGATTAAATATCAGGGGATGATACTATTTTGAGACCAGATGCTAAACTGCGTAAGATACTTTTGTAGAAGTAGGATAATGATTCTGATGACAAATTCGATCAGCAATCAAATAGGTGGTTGAACATGAAAAATATGTTAACGATTTTAAGCCTTCCATCTGTGGATTTGAATGCATAAGTTTGCAAACTATGCATGGTGCGTATGTATTCAACCAATTATTTTCAAAGTTGAGGTAAAAGTTTATAAGGTCTACTAAGCTTCTAAGTCTTCCGTATAAAGCAAAGAGTTTGGTTATGAAATTTTTGAACTCAAGTCCTGCAAATTTGAGGTTACATGATGCAAGAGAGAAACTGTAAGGGATAAAATATCTTTAACATGCTCAAAAGACCCTTTTACCATGGTAACTAATGATTTAGATCAGTCTATGTCCTTCACTTCGGCTTCGATGTCAACAACAGTAGTAGAAGAGGCCTTTCCTGTATAAATACCATATACATGTATCAGAGAGTTGAAATGAGATACATCATGATTTCTGGGAGAATGTAATGCAACATGATTTCTTCTAAAGATCTCTAAGAAAAGAAGCAAGGCACCTACATATATAGCAAGCAATTAAATATTGGCAAATATAAGCAGAAATTAGCAGACCATCTACCTTGGTCAGTACGCGATGAGAATCCATTAAAGGCCTGTCCATATGTTGTAGAACGGTCAGAAGAAAATCTAGCAGATTCTCTGACAAATTTGTTCCCCAGCACTGCAAATTTTGTAAGATCGCACTTTAGAGCAACAACAAATGGGTAGACTCTCTCTCTCTCATAATTACTAATTTAGCTACAAATTTACAAGTGAAAAGAGAGATATACAGAATCAAAAATTTAATACTGAAAAGATTCGAAAATCAGTATAAAAGTGCAGCTTTGAATATATTTAATGCATATACTGGGAGTCACTTGAACATTCTCATAATTAGAATGGTGAAACGTGCACTGCCTACACTCTTTTATCAACTATAAAGTTATCATTAACAAGCAACCATCATGGTTCCAGTCAGTTTCGAGATATCTCAAACTGTTACCAAGTTGATTGTATGCACAAACTGTAAAAGCATCATTTCAATAGACTTGTAGCAGACCATTTTATGGTTATGAAGCAGCAGCAATGCCATGTAAACAGAAAAATTATGAAGGAAGAAATTGAATTTTGTCTGTAAATGATCTACAATTGCAACACTAGATTACTTCCCATAACAAGTCAAAATTCTAGCCATATACTGGTAGCAGCTTGTTGAATTTGTTCCTTTGAGCATAAATGCTAAAATGATATTAGATTACTTAGAAATGTATATTGAAGCTGTATGAGGTGAAAATACCCATTTTCTGTGCCTAAGCTGTCAAATTTGTTGCTGACTTGGCGACAAAATTTTATCAATCATGGTTTCAGCTAAGAGCTGAAAGCCACCACATGCTGAAGCATTTCCCTCCACAAATGGAGGCATCTATGCAAGTCATTATCATAGGCAATTTTTTTGCTTCATATTTACATTATGAATACATGTATGCAATGTATTACAGACTACAACAACACATGATAAATACATAAAAACAATGTATAACAACCAGTAGCCATGTCTCGAAGGAAATATTTCTCAAGCGCAGATTATTGTATTACCAGAGAAAGGTTGACTGCAGAAGGGGCATAGTTGGGGACCATCCTTTAGAGAGGACCTACAAGAGAGCAGACTGTGGTTTAGCCACTTCATGTGTTATTATATTGTATAAATCATGATTATCTTATTTGGACTTACTTAAATATCTGGAATTCATTTCCACAATTGGGGCACTGCAGATACAAATTTTAAGAGAAACTTGCTCAGTTATAAAATGATAATCATAAGATCTGATAGCAAGCAAACTTTTCAAAATTGTGAAAAGTCTGAATAAAGTCTCATCCTATACATTCCACTGAAATGTCTAATGATACATCCTAGAGTCGTGAAAATTGAAAAAGAACCATACAAGCAGACTAATCAACACCAAAATGAATCTTACGATTGAAAAGATGCAGTAACCTTACATTTCAAAAGAGTTACATTCTTAAGTTCCTATAAACTCTAAAAAAAATGTCATTAGAAGAAGAGCAAAATATACAAGTAAAAGATACCAAGTAATTCAAAATCATTGCATGCATGAAGTCTGGAATACAAGGAAAACAACTATGAGCTAGAAACCCTTACACTGCTCTGAACTATGTCTCGTCCTGCAAACCAGAAGAAAGCACCTAACCCCACAATAGGCAGTAGCACTGCAATGAGCTGTTGATAATAATGTCAGTGCATTCAGAAAATTTATCTATATATAAAAATAATAATAATAATAAATTCAAGGTGTTCTGGATAGGGCTGCAGGAGGGAAATCTGGATATTCAACTCTTTGCTCAGAAAGGTATCATATATATAAAATTATACATGTCAAACAAGATTCTATGTGTTGAAATGGCAAGAAGTGGTAATGTGGTAGCAAGGGTAATACTCACATCATGGTTTAGAATAGAAAATTAGTATTTCCAGATGAATTCTAGCAGAATGGATCAGGATCCTTAGTAACCATTACAATTAACACCATAATTGTGTTCTTTTAACTAGGCATAATAGTTCATGACCACTGATCACAGCTAAATTTTACAATCTGGCTATAAACTTAAAATACAATAGCCATGGGCATTATAATAGTCATTTATAAACAATTTCATGCAATGATATGATACTTAAAAATGAACAAGGGTGATCCCATTAAACTGAGATCAGCTATACAGATGCAACTCCAGTGATCATTCCTATCTTCTAGACAAAGCCCTTTGAAATGGAAAGTACTCTGCATAACTGCTCACATTCTCCATTCAAGCACTCTTCAGTTTCTCCCCAATGCTTCTAGACGTGCTGACTTTGTTTAAAACTGGCCATGGCCAATGATATTTTACTGATACCACCCATAACTGAGCACTAACTCTATACCCACTACATCTACCACCAAGCAATCTTAATATTCTCAAATTTACTATATTTATTTAATAGTTACACACCTCTTAACCACCCAAAATACTAAACCAGACAACATAATTGATCTTACAACTATTTAGTGATTTTTCCAAGAAAATTCTGTAAAAGATCAGAAAACACTCCAGAAATCTATCAAACTAGATATCGTAGATATGAGGAAATGATTATGCTTAGTAGAAAATCAGTAGATCAATGTTAGGTGCACCCCTATGAGAAACATGATGATGATATAAAGTCACTCAGGTATCCCCATAAGAATTTTATTTATTTACTTGACTCAAGATGTATAGGACATAAGAAGGTTGCCTCCCTCTAACACGGCTTTCTTTCTGGAGTTAGCTATTGTCCAAGTGACTAATTACATTGTTCTCAGAGCTACTTCAACCGGATGATCTTATTCTTGAGAAAATAACTTGATATCCTTAGTACCATAAGAAACAGGAAATTAGCCACCAAGATTTAATTAATAGAATGACTGTTGTTAAGGATAAGAAGAGGCATATACTTCATCTCAAAGCAGCGGAGCATGGTAATTTGACAGTTCTTGCATATTTGGAGCCACTACTTTCACAACATCTAAAATAGTGACAGAGATGGTACTATATCCAGAGAGCAAGAATAACATTGAAGAACATAAGTGAAAATCTTTTGAAAAGAAAGCAGTTACTTAACGACAGAGCCCAGACCCTCCATTAGAAGAATCAACTACAACGTCAGAAAGTTGCCTATATAAGAACTAAAATAATACAAGGTAGATCCATCCAAAACCTTGACCAAAAAAAATCCACACAAAGAAGAGAAAAATGACTCATAAAATAATCAACAAACCATAAACACTCGGAACATATAAATGATCCTTTTCCAAAATAAAACAAAACTGTGAAGGCTTACCCAAATTGAAACAATAGCATCCAAAACCCAACCAAGCTGCCCTGTCATGCTGAGATATGTCAGCCCCATGGCCAAAGCAAGATTGCCCAAAACCCTGGCGGTGGTGCTCCTATCCCACCCACCCCCACCACCGTTAAACCCTTGGTTAGCTCTGACTACCACAAGGCTCCCCTTCCTCCCTTTCCTCAACAAGATCACATCTTTCTTCATTCCCTCCCTCCAAAACGAACCATTTCCGCACAAGGAACTGATGTTTCTTCTTGGAACTGAGCAACAGTTGGTGGGGGACACGAATCCGAGGCCAAGGCAGCATCTGTTGCTATCGAGATTGCCCACAAAGATGCTGGGGATTGAAAAGCTGACAGAAATTTGCAGAGAAGTCATGGTTGATAGATCATTTAGCGAGTGAAAAAGAGTAAGATCGAAGCTTGCTGATGAGAGGGCGCCTCGAGAGGGTTCTCTTCGAGCTTGGAACTAGATTTTTCTCTATTTTTCTTCGGAAAATAGGAAAAATACAAGGAAAAGAAGTGGCTTGCAAGCCAACTTGAGTTAGCAGCGCATAGGAGCCCATCCACGCCGTCCATTTGGCACATCCTTCACCCATGCTTAATTAATTAATTAATTGGAAAGAAAAAGGTGTTCCAAAGCTTAATGGATGGATTTTGTCTTCTTTTTTTTTCCTTTAATGATTGGGATTATTGAATGCATCCGGTAACTTTTCTGATATAATATCAATGGTTAAAGATAATCAGGATCATATTCATCAAAAAAAAATCAGGACCATCCGATAAATCATGCGCGGCAGCCACGATAACACTTGACAGGAAAGAGCTTGCATCCCCCAGTATAAAATTATTAAAATAGGAGAAATCATTGGTTAGACCAGATCTATCAGCTCCATTGTAGGCCAATCCGACGGCAAATGAATGCCTCTATTTACGGAGAAAAAAGAAAGGGGAGGGAAACGGAGCAATCTAGTGGTTGTACTCATCCACCTCTGAGCCATAGTATGTTTGATTCACGAACCTTGGAGCGGCGAAAGGGATTTGCTGAACCGTGGTGGTATCTAATGGAGCAACCCGTCATAGGTCATTCATGAAGGGAAACTCTTGACAAATGGTTTGGAGAAAGGTGAAATCCGGTCGATTAGATCGATGCCACGAGATGCATGGTAGAGCTCATGAACCTCTGTATATGATACATGGGAGGAACAATTCCTTCCTCCTTTTAGGTTCTCATCTATTCAGTCAGTTTCTTTTAAATTACCTTTTGTTTTGCATCATGTGAAAAGGTTAGTCTGTTTTGTATAAATGAAATGTACACAAATAGTTTAACATAACCATGCATGCCTAGCTGTCGGATTAGTTACAAAATTATACATCTTATTTGGTTTGTCAGTTATGCAGTTAAACTAAGTTTCACATTAGTGGCGACAACGCACTCATTTGCTTAATCTCATTCTCTTGAGTGTGGAATGCCAAACCATCATGGCATCTTCCGAAACTAAAACATCACGTTGTCACTGGAGCCATAGATATTGGCCTGCACCTTGGCACCGACTATAACTATCATAGCCAATCATACATGCAGAGACCTGAGGAAAAGATGTCACTAATTATCTTACCGGCCACCGAACTGTGCCCATTCAAGTCAATTAATCTCCAAACAGAGCTCGTTAAGACAACCTCTCATTGCCTTGAAATTAGTGGTCCATACCTCCACGGGACAGCCAAACTGTTTTCCTGTGGACCGTAGGAGTAGGACCACGTGGAGCCGAGTAAAGCAAGCAAGTTGCAGCACGGCAACAACGTCATTTTGTGGAGCATATGATTCCCTTAAAGACTACGTAGCTGGTTAAGCAGGAGATGTCTTCTGAACATTAGTTCTAATCTCTCGGACAGTAAAGAATGAAAAATAGCAGCAAAAACACAACATTCTCAAACACACAAGACAACGGAAAAGAAATGCCCTTAAATTTTCAACACTAATGATATGCTCCAATTTCTCAAATCTCTCATAATATTCAGGATGCAGTTTAAATCACGACATTCGAGTCTATATAGGTAGCAAGTAACCCAAAAAAAGGGGTAATATGGCTTATCCGTCCACGTTAGAATTATTACTGTATATCGGAAAACAGGCATGACCACAGAGAGAATACGCAAAGCGGCGTATGACATCCACCACGATACTTTCTGTTTCAGATTGTCTATCATTCATTCTTCTTGTATTTCATCTTTGCTGCATCAGCTCCGCTATATGGGGCGACATGGTAAGCATACTGCTGGATGACAGAAAAGACAACCATTTCTAGAATTACCAAGACATTTTGAATGGCTTCCTGAATATGCTCGACGTCCAACCAGAAATGATGTGATTTTATAACTCCCGCAGCAGCCAGGACATCAAGCGCAACCCCCTGCAGCAAAGAACTTCAAACATGAAACTTCCTCCTTTCATAAAAAGATAAGAGACTATCTTGGACTGTCACAGGATATGATGCAGGAAATACGAGAAGAGGCGCTAAGACGACAATATATATCATTTTTATTCTCGTGTTATAGCTTTTAGATTTACCAGTATCAGGGAAGTCTTAATATTTCATGGAAAAGTTAAATGGAAAAGATCTGCTACATTTTACATGCCCTTTTATATATATATAAGTATGAAGTATATACATGCAGCATGACCGATGGTAATGTCTAGAGACAAGGCAGTCAGAGAAACTTAAATATGGACTTCACCGCCAATCATGACTCAGAAACCTCATTGCATGCTTCTGTAAATCATACGTCAATATTCATCTACTCAACCAATCTTCTCAACACATTGAACTTGTATGAACAGCGTACGGTTGGTTAGCATCTTTAATTTGTCAGTTTACAGGTATCCTCATGAATAAGAACTCAAACATATTATTTGAAATTGATACCAACAATTTTGCAGCTCAAGCCGATGAAAAATATTGACCCAGAGGATAGAATGAAATAAGGCACCACAGTAACCACTATAAATTCATCAGGCTGGAAGTACAGAGTTAACTTATGACAGGATATGGACAGATGTTGATATACTAGTCCTCATTGTTTATAAAAGACAATTTCACCTTCAACATTCTGATGAACTGCACTGATTATTGTAAACTATATGATGATAAGAAGGTTATGATATATGATACAAATACTCAATGTACTGTCGTACACATTACATATGTGTGTGTGTGTGTGTGTGTGTCAGGATGAAAAGTTTACCTGCCAGAAGCAAAAGAAGACAATCCCTTTGATGCACATGAACTTTGCTAGAGGCTTGTGTGGTGCCAGCTCCTTTGCAAACACATGGTAGAAGATCACCAAGGCATATAAGGCCATAGAAACGGATATGTTCAAGATGATGGTGAAAGTCCAGCTGACCCAGTTGCTGTACAGACCAAGAAATTGAAGTGCTATCATCAGGATAGAGCAGACTGGTCGAATTACAACAAACTGCCATGTCCAGTACTTAAGAAGCTTCAATGTATGATGCTCCAATCGGATGGTGTGAGGCTGAATTACAAAAACATATATCAATGGGTAATTTTAGATACTAGCCCACAGCTTGCAAAATTATAAATCTGCAGCACATGCAGACAATAACTAGCCGATGCAATGATAGAGTTGGCCCAATTTCTGATATAATGATGTGCTTTCATAATGATACATTGGGTGACATTCAAATTTTCAAATATTGATACAGATGTTTTCAGTCAAATCCTGAGGGTGAGCCTTGGTGCAACAGGTTGCTCCATTTTGACCTGAAGGTCACAGGTTCAAAACACAAGAGGAAGCATCTATGGGCGTAGATGTATCTCCCTTGTCAGAACTAGGGATTTTGATGTTGGGCGTCGGATGGCAGCTTGCTTGCAAGGGCTTTGTTTTTTGTTTTGTCTTTTTTTGTTTGGCAGGTGGGAGGGGGAAAATACTCTACAAGGTTACATGTGACGATGTTTGTGATAAAATCTCTGTGGGTCTATTTTTCTTTCTTCATTTAGATAAAATATCTATATGAGTAAATATACACAATCTACACCAGTAGACATAATCCAATCAAACATTTGGCTTTTATTCCAAAACGAGGGATAATTATTTATGTTTGAGTCAATCCCCATTTCTCATGTATTGAAAGGAGAAGTAATACAGGTTAGACTGACATCAATTCATGCTTCCAAAATAACAGTTGCTAGAGTTTCCAACAGCTTCAAAAAGTCAGACCTGTCAACTACCAAATGTATGCAATGATGAAGAAGCCAGTAACAATTTACCCATGTGAATCCTCAATAAGGGGCAACAAAAGTCAGAACAAAATTAACATTCTGAAACTCCTGCACCCAAATCCTTAATCATTTTAGGTTGATAGGGAATGAAAATGGCTGATTATTCATGAACGAAAGACTTGATAAATAACATAACAAGAGAATATGGAGGGCTAATATCAAGAAAAAAGAGGTCTCAGTTCCATCCCAGATCATTTTTTTCTCTATCTCCATCACAATTTAATCACAGCATGAGAATAAGCCTTATCCTATCAATATATGGTTGGCTTTATGAATACACAATGTGGCTTCGTATCTCTGGTTATATCCTCTAGTAATACAAACTCTCAGTTCCTTTACTGAATCATGATCTATGTTATTTTAGGTCTTTCCTCTGATTTTGTTCAACCCTCCTTTACTTTCTCGGGGCATTTTAAATTTATTATAGAAATAAAAGGCTTCTGGTGCAGTATAAAATCTATATTGATTTAAATACAGCATGCATACTGACAGAAAGTTATTATTTTCAGGTATTGAGATAAAAATCATACCAGAAAAAGAGACACAGGAAAAGAATGATGAATCACCCTTCCTTTGACCTCATCAGGCACAATGTTCTTACTAAGAGATATATTCAGGTAACTATACATCAAAGCCATGAACTTAGCAATCACCTGCATATTGCAATAAGGAGCACTGTTACAAAGTTTTCTTTAAGGCTTCAGTAACTTTCTGAATAAGTGAATGATTTAGGCTAAAAACAAGGCTCACCAATGCCTCATAACATTCTTTAACAGAGTCCAAAATCATAAAGAAGGCTTTACTGCCCTGAATATCTAGCAAACCGACAAAGGAGTCAATTGCGTACAAGGGAGCCATCAGGATAATGATTATTATAGCTTTCTGTTCCTTTGGATTTTTCCAATAGAAAAGATGTTGGGATAGCAACTGTACTGTAAAATGCATAGACAGCATCACACAGAATGCTGCCCCCACCAGAGTGAGAGTTCCACGGTCCATTTTTGTTATATCCATTTGTGGAAACATGATTCCTGGAGGCAGCACACAATCTGAAAAAGCATGTTCAGGCTTGTTAGTTTATAGAAAGTTATAACAGGTATACTACTATTATGACATTATGTTAATATTCAATTCTTCATCCATGAAAGGCACTATAAAAATATTTTCTTATTTCCCCTCTCCCTTCTAAAGTCTTCTAATAAAACTGAAAAGCAGTAATAACCTCTTTTAAGATCAGCAATAGAAATTGTTGATGCAAACAAGAAGTTCTAACCTATTAACATACATTTAGGTTAAGAAAATCGGTAGAAGAAATTATACAGAATCACCAAATACAGTATCAAGACAGTAGATTTTACCATCAAGTACTTGCATACCTTTTGGGACACAAGAAAATAGTTGAAAATGCTGTGCTGAGAGTTTGGGGAGTGAGCCCTAAAGATCAGTAGTTGTAAGACACTGTTTAAGTAATTTTAGGACACCTTTAAGGCTATAATAACCACATGAAAGTTTGCTAAACATTTCTATGAATATCACTGGCACTTTCAATCCCAAGAACATGGGCTGATAAGGAAAAAAATGGTTTTAGCAATTAGCAGAATAGATAAGGCTATGGAGCTCTAATGTGGATGATGTACCAATAGTGGGGTGTGGGGGGTAGTGGGCAAAGGTGAGGAACATTCTGAACATATTGCTATGCCAGCATGACATTTTTCTTCCATAGGAAGATTCTACAATCTCCGAAACCCATCTATTATATCCTCAACCCTCTTGTGTTTTTTCAACAAACTATGGCATCCCCCCTTAAAATCTTCCTAAAGCAGCAAAGGATGTTAAACTTCTTTGTTTTCACATCATATACAATTATTCAAGACTCTATTTTCCTAAGAACATCAATCATACTCCAAGTCAGAGATTAGTATCACCAGATATCTTCCCCTAAAATATATAGGTCAGCCTACATGGACTGTAAATGTAATGTTACATTTTCATCCAGCAAACCACATAACACGTGCACAAGATCAAGCATCCTTCCCCTGTAATAAGGATTAGTAAAGGTGAAAATCTAGCTCAACACCAATAGGAAGGTTGTTTCTAGGACCCTCCAAGGAATCAAAGAGTAAGAAATAAAACTCTTTGACTAAAAAGATATTCAGAATAGCATCTCAGATATCTCCATGGTCGGCCTTATCCAACACCTCCCACCCTCCTCACAACAACAAAAATAATGGTAACCTCAGACTACAACCAACATCAGCCCAACTTTCACAATCCTTGAATACAGCCACCCAGAATGTGTCTCTGAATGTTAGAACTTAACACCCTTATATTTCCTCTTTGTTGGACACAATCTCCACTTAGGACCTTGCTCTTGAATGCAATAACCATGATGTTATGAACATGCATCCAAAACCTAAAGAATTACAAAAGTTTGTTTTGCAATGGTAACTCTTGTAAGTCTTAAAGCTCTAAATCATATCAAAATCTCAAATAGACAGTAACCTAAAACTGCAAATAAATGTAAGAAACAGACTGCAGCATCATCTATTCATCTTATTCAAGTAATATCATGAAAATTTTATATCCTTATTTCTATCAGCCCCAAGTTTTTTTTTTTTTTTAAATTGAGTTAGTAAAAACTGCAAAGATAATGTCAATCAAGCTATGATGACTAATGCAATCTGCAGTTTCAAAAATCATGAAATAAACCAGATTTTCAATTATAATCAGCAAACTAAAAGACTTATACATCTCACCGACTAAGAATTTTGCCCGGTCCAAGCCCCAGGTCACAAAAATCATGTTATTGGATACTACTGTCAAACTGTTATGCTTCTTAACATATAGACTACCATCAGCGCCAAATATTCAATGCTTCAAAGATCACGAAAAAACCCGAGTTTTGAAATTACAATCTCAACGGACGTCAAGAACTCTACATCTTACCTTCTAAACGCTCCCCAATCCAAGACGGCAAACAAACAAGGTTACGGAATCATGCCACTGGAAGTTACTATTAATTATTCTCAATTCTTTAATCGACGCACCAATTCATCATCAGAGTCCCAATTAATTTAAGTATTCCATATAGTTTAATAAGCAAGAACAAGAAATCCAGATTACGATGTTCGAATCCATCAAATAAACGAAACCCGCAAAAAAAAAAGAAAAAAAGGAAAAAAACCCAAACATGATATCTTCAGCACGATTACTGAAACCGATTTCAACTTTCTTTTTTTCTTTACGTTTCAACCTTTGCCATTGTTCTTTTCCCCTTTTTTGAGAGAAAAATCTCAGCCTAATTTCTTAAGGCAAAAATAGAAAACCCATCAAGAAAACCTAGACGAATCTTACTTACAACCAACGTATTAGTTTGAGAAGCAATGGATCGGCCACCCGAACTCGCTCCAAGGAGGATGAGCCAACGAGGAGCTGCGGAGAAGAGGCCAAGGAGATGTCCCCCTTTCCACGGAGATATAGAGAGAAGGGTGAGGAGAGGAAGAGAGAAGGGTAGACTGAAGCTTCGTTTCTTTTCCTTCTTTTGTCGGCATTCGTTCAAATCAACCGGAGTCTAAAAGACCAAGATTACGGTCTCGCCCCACCGGAACGGACAAAATCTCTATAATATTTACCCCTAAAAATCAGCGGACGATTTAGGCCTAAATGTGTTTATGTTGTGTTTGGGTTTTGTTGATGATGGCCTCTGGCTAGCTCCCTAAATCTGTTTTCGTGTGCATCCAGGAGTTGGAGACCACACAAGTAATGGGTGTCAGTGCTTCCTCTTTGTCATTAATACACTAACTGCAGAAAATTGGAAGGTATTAATCTATATTTTTTTTGGATATATTTTCTAAAAATAAAAATTTATCCTCTCTTATTGGGATTATTAAAATCAATTTCGGTGAATCAGTGATAAGATAGCTACAGTTTATGCTATTAGGAGCCATGATGTTCTGCTGCTACGAGCTGGAGGTAAATTGCTTCCTTATGTTTCATTTCTTTTATAGAATTACTCGTTGTCCGGTTAGGGATTTAGATTGCTATTGAGAAACTACAAGCTGCCTAAATTTAGGTGGAAGGGAATTTTGCTATAGTTGTATCTTGGTTATAAAATTTCTCATTATATCTGTTCAACCATATCCCTTATGTCAAAGATTTCCATCATTGGAAAACAATTATGACTATCTATAAAAATCTCTCATTTTTTTAGAGAAACGAATCAGGTTGCTGATTTTATGGCTAATAAGGTGCTGCAAGAGAGTTTTACTTGGGCTTATGATGACATCTACTATCATCATGTTATATCTCTTTTACAAGCTGATATTTATGAGGTCTGCTATAATCGATAGTTACTGGATGTTCGGATAGGATATATCCGCTAATTTTTTCTTTTCACAGTCTGGTGTTCCTAATGTTTTAACTATTTATCTTGCCTTGCAGTTTTATTTTGCATTTCTGTTTCACTTTGGGTGGAGTTTGTTCATATTATTGCTTAGAGTTCATGCTTCATCTTCAACGGCTAAACTTATCATCACAATGATATGTTGGCTAGTGAATGAGCAAGTGTTTCACTTTCTTCTACCTCATCATCACCATCAAAGGAGATCGGGGAGATTGAAAGTAGTACATGCCATCTTAAAAGGAAAGCGTGATCATCAAGATCATAGGCTAACATACTTGCCCTGTTCTGTGCTGTTTTCTATGTCACAAATATTTGGACGTGGATGGATGAGACCGCATTGAAGCTATGGCTCCTAAGTTACAAGCCAGGTGTACATACCAATGGCCATTAACTTCCCTACTGGGTGGTCAAAAGCAACTATTCAACCAATACCCTGCAGTTTTCTTTATATGCTCTGGATGAGCTATTAATCCTTGATGGGAGGACAGACCGCTTGACAACATCATTTATGAATAGAGGAGAAGAGGTTGAATATCAACTGAGAAGGTTTTTTCGGCTCCTATTTCTACTTGAGCAACACAATCTACTCATTGAAAAAGGCTTGAAGGAAGAATATATATAGATGTGTGTTGGGTATAAAATACCCTCAGTCGAAGTTCTTAACAGGATTGACCCTTCCAGGACTCCTCCGACTTTCGACTGCAGATGGTATCTCTCCAGACTTCTCCAACAGTCAGATTTCCACAGTATTTACTGAATTCCTCCGACGGACGAACTCCCATTGCACCATCCGAGCTCCTACGGGAGCCGGACCTCGTTCCCGACTTCGGCTGCAGAAAAACTTCGTCCGGACTCCTACGAGAGCCGGACTTCGTCCCCGACTTCTACTGCAGGTGAACTTCGTCCGGACTCCTACGGGAGCCGGACCTCGTCCCCGACTCCAGCTGCAGGAAGACTTCGTCCGGACTCCTACGGAAGCCGGACTTCGTACCCGACTTCTACTGCAGGTGAACTTCGTCCGAACTCCTACGGGAGCCGGACTTCGTCCCCGACTCCGGCTGCAGGAAGACTTCGTCCGGACTCCTACAGGAGCCGGACTTCGTCCGCGACTTCTACTGCGGGAAGACTTCGTCCGGACTCCTACGGGAGCCGGACTTCGTCCGCGACTTCAACTGCTGGTAAGCTTCGTCCGGACTCCTACGAGAGCCGGACTTCGCCCCTGACTTTAATTGCAGGAAGACTTCGTCCGGACTCCTATGGGAGCCGGACTTCGTTCCCGACTTCTACTGCGGGAAGACTTCGTCCGGACTCCTACGGGAGCCGGACTTCGTCCGTGACTTCAACTGCTGGTAAGCTTCGTCCGGACTCTTACGGGAGCCGGACTTCATCCCTGACTTCTACTGCGGAAAGACTTCGTCCGGACTCCTATGGGAGCCGGACTTCGTCCGCGACTTCAACTGCTGGTAAGCTTCGTCCGGACTCCTACGGGAGCCGGACTTCGTCTCCGACTTCTACTGTAGGAAGACTTCATTCGGACTCCTACGGAAGCCGGACTTCGTCCCCCACTTCAACTGCTGGAAGGCTCCGCCCGGACTCCTTCAGGAGCCGGGCTCCGTCCTCAACTTCAACCGCGAGAAGACTCCGCCCGGACTCCTACAGGAGCCAGATCTCGTCTCTGACTTCAGCGGCAGGAAGACTCCGTCCGGACTCCTAAGGGAGCCGGACTCCGCCCCTAGCTTTAACTGTTGGTAAGCTTCGTCCGGACTCCTACGGGAGCCGGACTTCGCCCCTGACTTTAACTGCAGGTAGACTTCGCCCGGACTCTTGCAGGAGCCAGATCTCGTCTCCGACTTCAGCGGTAGGAAGACTCCGCCCGGACTCCTAAGGGAGTTGGACTCCGCCCCTAGCTTTAACTGTTAGTGAACTTCGTCCGGACTCCTACGGGAGCCGGACTTCGCCCCTGACTTTAACTGCAGGTAGACCTCGCCCGGACTCCTACGGGAGCCAGATCTCGTCTCCGACTCCGGCTGCAGGAAGACTCCGTCCGGACTCCCACGGGAGCCGGACTTCGTCCCCCACTTCAACTGCTGGAAGGCTCCGCCCGGACTCCTACGGAGGCCGGGCTCCGTCCTCGACTTCAACCGTAAGAAGACTCCGTCCGGACTCCTACGGGAGCCGGACTTCGCCTTCGACTTTAACTGAAGGAAGACTTCATCCGGACTCCTGCAGGAGCCGGACTCCGAGCTCCTCTCAGACGGGTAGCTAGCCACCTCTCTCCGCCAGACACTCCAGCCAAACTTCGGCCGACAGGCCTGGACCCCCTGATGGGCCGCAGCAATGGCTACGACTCTGCTCCACTTCCTGCAACGGATTCCACGCGGCTCCATCACTCCCTAGCAGGCTGCAGTAACGGCCATGATACTGCTCCACTTCCTGCGATGGATTTCGCGCGGCTCCATCACTCCTTGGCAGACCACCATAATGACCACGATTCTGCTCCACTCCCTGCGACGGATATCGCACGGTTCCTCCACCCTCTGGCGAGTCACGACAACGGACGCCGTTCCACTCCCCGCAACAGACTCCACGTGGCACGTCCCAGTGATGGCCACGATCCCACTCCACTACTCTTCGCAACAAACTCCTCCTGACCTTGGGCAGCCCACTGCCAGACGGTTACAGGTATCGCTATCAGCCCCCTCCACCTATAAAAGGGGGACCCCAGATACGTTATTCTCTAAGCTCAAAATTCTATCTCAAAACTCTGCTAAAATTTTCGTTCGAGCACTCCATTCTTGTTGAGGCAGAAAATTGACTTGAGCGTCGGAGGATCTTGCCGGAGCAACCCCAACTCCGATTTAGACTTTCTTTGCAGGTTCTGACGGCGACTGCGGCACCCTCGACTCCAGCTACTTCGACATCGGTGGATTTTTGCACCAACAATGTACTATCTCATCATCCTCAAAAGTTTCTATGGATGAGTTCCTGGTGGTTGTACACTCCGACTGGTTATGGTAGCCTTACCATTACCTCACAGATGACTCTAATTTCTCTTGTTAAGGTGGTTGTGCTAGATACTAAATTTATGTTTGCTGATGGTGTTATGTACTTTTGTCATACCAAGAACAAGAACAAAAGAAAGAACAGCAAAACAGGCAAAAAAGGAACAAGGGAAAAAAATGAGATTATGCAAAAGAATGGTATAGAGAGTCAAAAAAGTGAGAGGACCAAACAAAATTGAGTGGAAACAGGAAAGGCAAAAAGGAAAAAAGACAAAAAAAAGAGGGAGGTGAGCAGAGGAAAATTCTAACGGTTGTGTCTTTTTTCTATGTGCAGGTCTTATCTTATATCTATTCATTACATGGTCTGCAGATTACCTATGATACCTCATTGTTAATGATTTATACTGCGGTGCCTCACCAATCTCTTTGGGCTCATATGTTGCAACTCAGTGGTGTATGCTATACATACACTATATCTTGTCTTCTTCAATGGCTTGCTCTTCAGATACTTATCTTTTATGATAGCACCTATATTCAGTTGCTTCATTGTGTTTTTATAATTGTATCAAACCATAACTACACTACATATGCTACCCTTCAAGGCCTACGTACATTCTCAGATTCTTCAACTGCATCAAGGTCTGCTACTGCTGCAGCCTATATATATACTGTTTCAACAGTTCCTTGGGATGCTTGCTTAACACCATTTCAACACACTCTGAGGATCAACAATGTGCCGTAACTTATCATCTTCAATATGCATTTAGGTTGTGTAAAGTCTTCGAATTCCCTATGTTATTAAGTTCTCAAAGTGGGCTATTCTTGTTTGCTGTAAGTTTCTGCCGCAGGATGTTGCCGTTTGCCATGCGCGGTCTTAGTCTCTGCTCTATATTGCAACCATGCAACAAATCTTCAGTTTTCTGCATGATCCCTGACTACATAGCAGGTGATTCCACTTGTAAATTTACATGCCAGCAAGACCTTCACTAATTTCCACTCAAGCTGGTTCTACTTGTGCTCACAAGAATGCTGCAACACCATTGCCTGCCGTGCGTCCTGGGGAATTAAGCTATCTCATCAACCTATGCTCCGCAACTAACCATTCTAGAAGGCTTCAAGGTGAGGTGATCATATCTATGTTTCACAGCTTCCAACGGGATCCTGAAAAGGACCCTGTACCTACTAAATATCTGTTTGTACCAATCTTTTGTTCATCGTAC
The DNA here is from genome assembly GCF_000442705.2 of Elaeis guineensis. Classification (NCBI taxonomy): domain Eukaryota; kingdom Viridiplantae; phylum Streptophyta; class Magnoliopsida; order Arecales; family Arecaceae; genus Elaeis; species Elaeis guineensis. The sequence continues at coordinate 102,438,517 of NC_025994.2, forward strand.
CGTGCCACTTCTACTTCATTCATGTATTCCATTTCTGTATGTAATTTATATGAATGCTGTCAACTCTTCCCGGTTATTGTAATATAGCCTTGGCCTTGATTACCTAAAAAAAAAAAAAGGGACTCTTAGTAAAATTACTATAGTATAATGTTTAAATTTTCCAAGTAAATAAGTAGAAAAACTGTGGATTTTAAGTTACTGATTACATAAAAACAGTTCCCACAAACTGATTTGATATTTTATGTCATATATTTCTGATCCGTGAGGGGCCTGTCTTGCCATCGGGAGTTCAACTGAGATACAACTCTTCTTTGTATATCTTTCTTAGGATAAATTATAAAAGTTTTCTTAAGACATATTTATTATATTTATACTTAATAATTTATAAAATCTATATTTACACTAACCGGCATTTAGCTCATGTGAATAGTAAAAATTATTTTTGGATGGAAAGCAGGACATTTTTTTATATCGCTATATGATGATTATTTTGATTATTTTTAAAATTTTTTATGACATCATATTTTATCCTGTTATGGTTCTAATAATGTGGAGGGCATCATTAGTCCCACATTGTTGCGAGTCAAAGAGGACTCGCGTTTATAAGAAGAAAAAAATTTTTTCTTTGTAAGACGCTTTTTAAGAGATAAAACTATGAGGTTTATAAGTCAGAACGAAAAATACCTCACGTGGTAGGCTGAGCCCTTATCTGCAGATCCCATTTAAAATTGATGATAATATTATAGATGGAATGAGATCTATAATTATAAATATCCAAAAATAACTTACGAGTTGATGAATTTTATAGGAAGAAAAAAATTCTAATCTAATAATCTAAATAGATCCTTAAAAAAATAAACATAAATTTTTTTAAAAATTATTAAATATAAATATAATTTATTTCTAATTTTAGAATGATTTTTATAACTTACTCTTTTTCTTGAAACAGAGTAATGGAATCTCTTTCGTTTTTACCCTTTCTTCTGCTTCACCGGACATACCTGACATCTTTGTAGGAGTCTTGGTCGTGTCTCCCGTGTCCATATCCACAATCACGTACAACGCACCTGCAGAGTTCCAGAATATCAAAAGGTATGCAGAAATCTGACACCGCAGGTTGGTGCCCACGCGAAACTCTGCTCGCTTTTTCGCAAACTCCCGTTCACAAGCACCAACCAAAGGAGAAGGAGGCACCATCCGGTGGCCCACAGACAAGAATTATATACTTGTGATTGCATCAGAATCATGTGAATAAATAATCCATCGAAACCCAACTCGAATATAATAAATAGGCAGACACCTAACAAAAATTCAATCCACTGATGGGCACGAATCTTACAGGGCCTGCGCTGCAGAGAAAATGTGCGTTCGATTCTTGAACATCCACAAAAAGGTGATGTTCCCACTATGACTCTCAAAAAAATAGAAAGAAACAAAAGAAATATTCAGTGGAACAGCAAGACGGGTTGGCAATGCAGGCTGGTGCCCCGCTGGTTGGTCGCAGCAAGCAAGAATGGAAAGGCAAGAAGATGGATCGATGGAAGATGTTACAATCTACGAGCAAAGAAGAATTGCCTTCCAATATCCAAGACGAATGATGCTTGTTACATCCAGTTCCAACGCACGCCCATACATTCTACTTTCAAACCTCGAAAAAGCCTTTTGTTGGTTTGGTCTCTTGGTAGTCCCCAAGATCGGAAACAAATATGGAGTTGTTTTCACTCGAGTGCATGAACTGCTGATGCCCAGGGTATGCGAGGCGGAGCTTCTAGCTGCTAGGGGAGGGGCTTGGACATCAAGGTCACTCGAGAAGGACTTGTCCACCATCATCACTTAATTAATCTTTCTCAAGAGCTATCAACGGTAGGGATGCACATAAGTTTGGGTCACTCCAAAAACCCAAGCAAACCAATTTTATTGGAATAGTTTCGCTAATGATTTAGGTGCGATTGGGCGGGTTCAGGTTCCAATTTTTCCAAACATGATGGGTTTGAGTTGGGTCTAGGTTAAGAGGCCCAACCAGACACCAGTCGAATTAGACCTTGTGACATTAGATATTTCGCTTCATTGCCATTATTTTTACTTTTCTTTATATATTAGAATGGATAAGTTTGATTAAGCATTTGCTTATGCTTGTATTAAATATTTGAATGATTAGGGCTTCCTCTATAATTCTCTTCTCTGTACCTATCAAACTCTCTATTGAAATTTGATATGTATAAAATAAATTTGTGTTCAAGTCGATTAACAAGGAATTTGCCTTCATTGTTTAGTTTCTAATTTTTATTAGACATAGTTTATAACTTTATATTTTCTACTTGTTATAATTTATTAGATTATCGTTGTTGGATTTTCTTTTTTTTTTTTTTTTTTGTTATTTTTACCAAACATCTTCTATGGTTACTTCATTTTTATATTTATTAAGGTTTAGGGTGTTATATTTTATTGTTAAAAAAATGATAACTCAAGCATTAATGTGAACCGACTCGACTTTGATTGGGTTGGGTTGGGCTGGTTTTTGACATTGATTGAATATGTCCTGGCTCTAAAAATTGTGAACCAATTGGGATCAAGTTGGTTACAGGATGTTCTTTAACACAGTCCCATCGAACCCATTTGTATGGTGGCCCTCTACTTCGAGATATCCAGTTCATGAATGATCCTTTTGCCATCTCTGAGCTTAACACATTTTTCGCAAAGGAATCAATCAGCAAATTAGTTGGCAAATGCAAATACTACCACCTATTAGACCTATGGAGATCGAGATTGCTATATTTAGCGACTGTTGAGTCTACTACAATCAATGCTTATGATTGTAAATTCTTTAGAAACTATTCAGGCCAGACTTTCCAATTGAAAAAAAAAAAAAAAAAAAATCCAGTATTAGACATAAGTAAAAATTATCTATAACTGTTCTTGCTATTATTTTCAAGAAATAAAGGGGAAAAAAACGTTCCCGAGGAACATATTGCCGTGAGTTGGTGTCTCTATAATTCCATACATGCGACGCATCACTGGAGAGAGAGCCCTTTTTTTTCCCCTCTGAATTGGCATGAGCGCACGTCATTCAAGGTTTTTTTTGATTATTTATATCATTTGATAAATGCACCACTATTTCTCTAGCGAACAAGACCGGAAGCGCAAAATTTTAAGAAATACCAGTTGGATTACTTAGGAAATTAAAAAATTTCATTACCATGGACATTGTTTGAGCCATGCTCTATTATCTTGGGCCTCTAAAATTTGCTAGCTTACGTTGTGGGTGCAAATGAATCAGATCGGATCAGATCATAAATGATTCTGATCCGATCTAATTTTTTGATCGGATCTTAATGTTGAAACTAGATCCAATCCAATAAAAGATCGGATCAGATCGGACTAGATTCATGATCAAAATTTTTATCCCATTGGATCATTAAGGTTGGATCGAATCTATGTATAATCTGATCTCAACCCACAAAATTCGAATCCAGTTCGGACTCAAGTTTCGATCGGACTCGATTCATATGATATACCAATATATGAGAAGTGATAACGAAAAAAAAAAATTACCTTAGCTATTAATTTACAAGCAATCTACAATTTTTAACTATCAGAACTCAATCATTATTTAAAAAAATTTTAGCACAAAATTTTACAAAAAAATGGGTGCTATCAAATGCTATGACTTTGAACATTACTATCAAAAACTAACTAAAATATAGCTATAATCTAGAGAAAAAAATAAATACAGAAATCAATTTAAAGATCATATTTAGTTCTCTGCAATATTTTTATCTTTTTTTGACAACTAAAATAATTTTTTTACTTTTAGTTCGATATTTATTCTATAATCCAAGTAAACAAAAAATAATAAACAAATAAATTGATAACTTTTGTCTTGATAGCATGTAAAAGATAAATACAATATATATGATCAATTGGCAGATACCAACAATATAAGTATAAATATAATTTTTTAAAATTTAATAATTAAATTAAACAAAACTGTATAACAAACAACAATATGATAAGATTATTTGGAATTCTAGTCTCACTCTATTTGCTCTATGATTTATATATTGGATTCAATACTGAATTCGTATCGGATTGGATTAGATCTAAATCTAATAAATTTAAATTTAATTTAAAAATTAAATAAATTTAATTTAATTTTATAATTTTTTTAAATAAATTATATCGAATCATATCGGTCAATGGATCAAGCTGATCCATTTGCAACCTTAGCTTAGATAGGAAGGGTGATTCAAATTAGGGATGGCAATCGAATTGGGTCGGATCATAAACAAGTCGGATCAAAAAATTGTCAATCCAAATCTAATCTAATTATTAAATAAATCAAAAATTCAAATCTGAATCCGATTTATTTATTAAATAAGTAACTCGATCCGATCTATTTAATTTATTTATTAAATAGATCAAATTAAGTTAAACGGATTAATATGTTAAACAGATTGAATTAAATGAGTCAGAAATAAATTTAATATATTTTAAATAGATTAAATGGATCTTAAATAGATTAAATAGGTTAAACAGGTCAGATTAAATGAATCAGAAATAGATTAAACAGATTAAATAAATTATCTGATTCAATTTGATTTAAATATTAAATGAATTAAATAGATCAAATATCTAATATCTAAATCTAATTTAATTATTAAATAAATTAAATAAATTAATTTATTTATAATTTAAAATTATTTAATTTAAATTTAAATTTATTTATAATATTAAATATAAAATGAATTGATCGATGGAACCATATTTTATCGATTGCAATTCAAACCCGAACACACACACATACGATCGTATCATTTTGCAGGCCTCGATGGATTCAGATAATTAAGGACCGAGTGATTCTGGACCCATTAGTTGTAGACACCAAATGTTGGAAGTCGTGCCATACGTGGCAGTACATTGACCACTGACGCCCGCTTCTTGTTTCCGCAATCCAAACCCCAACACCCACATACGATCGTATCATTTTGCAGGCCTCGATGGATTCATGTAATTAAGGACCGAGTTATTCCGGACCCATGAGTTGTAGATACCAAATGTTGGAAGTCGTGCCATACGTGGCAGTATATTGACCACTGACGCCCGCTTCTTGTTTCTGCGCGTCCGAAAACCTACCTCGATCTTACGGGGATCTGGATGATATCATAAACAAGAGTAGACAGCCCTGCCATTTGCTGTCGAAGTCACGTGTGCCATCTTTGGCAGATGGGCCTGCATGTCAGCTACTTGGTAGGTGACCGACAGCTTATCAGGAACAGTCAAAAATGACATTAAATTTTTATTTTTAAAAAATATATAATTTTATATTTTTATCCATGCATAATGATAAAAAAATCATGATATCAGCGTGTTAAATATAAAATTTATAATAAAATAACAAGACGTATATGAACCGCGACCAATACATTAGCCAAATGAAAAATGTATCAGATGCAGATCAAACACTAATATATTTATATTTATATTTATTTAATAAATATAAATATAAATATAAATATTTATTAGATATAAAAATTATCTTCATATTTGTTGCTATTTGAATCGGTCGAGATCAAAAAATAGATATATGATATCTTCGAACGAAGATATCATTGCTGGAGCGACCTGCAAAATAATTTTCAAATCAGAAGTTGTGACTCCGGTGAGGATTTTCCGACGCTCAAATCAGAAAAATAGAGAACAAAGAAGCAGCAATAAATTTTCTGAGAGAAATTTGATAGAACTTACCTGGGTTCTCTGAATTTTGGTTGTTCATATAGAAAAATATCGGACAGCTAGTTGCATAGCTGTGCGATCGTATGATTCCGAAATTATCGGACTGTTGAAATTACTATAATGGGCAAAATAATTCCACCCTTGATTGCTCTTGTGAGATCAGGGGGACTGTTACGTCGAATTATTATGTGTTCGAGGTGGACAGATATTGCACACACACAATGAAAAAAATAAGTCGACTGTGGCAGCTCGTGCACAGATTGGACTTCACAAATGCCACGCTCAGTAGGGAGACTGACTCTCCAGCTCATACGATAATCAGTGATTGTGTTAACGACCCGAGAGCCTAAAATATCTTGCGATACAATATCGATCCGAGGTGCTTATGATATCCCCATAACACTATCCCCTACTCCTGAGTTTGAGAATCAAGAGAAGGGAGTACTTCAAAAGTGCTTCGAACTCGATGCTGGGTGTTCCTGGCTTCACGTCTGTCTTCCACATTTAAGACTCGTGGCGTCAACTTGATACGGTCGTTACGGACAAGCGTAATTGATGGGACCACTCAGACGATGGTCCTCTCGAGGCTTTAATTATTTTGCGGTGGTTTTTCATTTTTTTTCTCCTTTAAATTCGCACTTTGAAGAATGGATATCCACATATTTTTTTTGTGTTGATTTCTCATCACTTCCTTGAGACGGGATGGATCCACAGCGTGTGAAGAGGCTAGAGCAGATTCTGGCTCGAAGAAGACATGTTGTGGTTTCGGTCGCTGAAACGGAACCCACGATCAAAGAAGAAGATCATGTCGCTCCTGTCGTCGAGCCCACATCCCCATCATCAAAAGCTGTGGTGCAGGATTCGTCAGGGAGAGTTCCGGTCGATGGGGCACCATCGGAGACAATACCAGAAACGAGCATCGTGGGACGCTCCAAAGAGGATCTGGTTGAGATATTGCAAATAGGGAAGGTGGTTGACGATCCGGAGAAGGATCTGATGATGGTGACGGAAACTGGGAGGTCTTTGAAGACAGCAACTCCTTCTTGGGGCCTTCTTGCATCTACTTCTTCTGTGGGTACTTCAGATCTGACGCTTCATGCTCCATCCATAGGAGAGAAACTTCAATCCGTGGTGGACTACTTGAGAAATCTCCTACCGCCAGTCGAGAGGTTGTTCCTCGATGATCAAAGGGGAGAGAAGCAATTTGTCGATGCTTTAAGGTCCCTTGCACATGTGAGTCGATATTTGGTGAGCCTTACGAGGTCCAATTTTGACATTCCAGTAATGGAAAAGGAAGAGATCAACTTGCTGAAGTACCGATCAGAGCAGCTAGAGAGGAATAATGCTGAACTGGTCAAGGAACTCAACTCTACTGAGGAGGCTCTCCAGGAGGCCCAGGAGTCAATTTTTCATCGGGACAAAGAACTGGGATGGGTCAAAAGGAAGATCGTGGCCTTCGAGCGGTTGAAATCTAAGAATGATAAGAAGATCGAGGGTCTCGAGAAGCAGATTAGAACCCTTAAGAAACAAAAGTTTGAGGCTGAAAGAGACTATCACCGGGTCCGTAACGACTTGGAGCATCTGAGGAGGGCACCTGAAAGGAAAAGAGGCTCTCCTCATCTTAAAACTCATCCTCGAAGGAGCCCCAATGGGGGACCATCCAAGAAGACTAGGACTTTTAAGGGGACGAGCCATGGAGAGAGAGCTCATCGAGGAGATGGGCATTCTACTTCCAAGGGAGTTCAGACCTCTCCAGAACTGCTCTCAGAAATCTAGGAGGCTAGATCGGAGGTGGAGCACTTGAAGAAAAAGCTGAAAGAGAGAAAGATAAATCACAAGCTTCTCTAAGATAAATTTATAGATCAGAGAATTTTACTTAAACGTACTGAAAGCAAGAAAAAGCAATTGGAAAAAGAAGGGGCTAAGATTATAGCCCGAGCTTGTAGAGCAGCGTTCTTCATGGGCTTTGAGAAGTGCAAGTCCGTTGCCCAGCTTCAAACTAATTGTCTGGACGAGGATTTGCAGGTGGTGTTTTTTGACAACTTGTCAAGGTTCACGAAGACATCCTACTTTCGAGATGAGATGGATAAAACTGATGCAGCCATCCAGATCGAAAGCATCGTCTGTGCCGAGGAATACCATCCTATAGACGACTGTTCTGACAATCCCGCTGAAGAATGATTTATGCTCTCTTCTTGTTTTGTTGTTGTTTTTTTTTTTTTTGTGATCCGAGGTCCCTGGTCTTGTAATAAAATCTTCACATGAACAAATATAATCCTCTTCTATTGATAAATATAAATTATACTTTTTAAATATGTGAGAGAATTTAATGTGTGCTCGGTCCTTGACTATAACTATAAAAACTAGAGTCATAGCCCAGGTGAATACCTAGCCTGTTATGCTTCAAGCAAGGCATGAAACGAACTGAAGGTAGGGCTAAAATCTGAGTTGACTCGAGTTGTGATTAGAATCGCAAGAGGTTATAATTCTCATTATGATCCGAGGTGAGTTTCCATACTTGTCATATGGATTTTGAAAAAAATTGGAATTCGAATGGCCTCCATATGGGAACAGTTGGTGCACGTCTGTACGCACTCCTTCGAAAGTAGCATAAAGTGCTATTCGCCTGCCGCTGGCATTAACTATCATATGGTGGCAGTAATCATGTCCATTCGCGGCCTCCACGCATCACACATATGCTAGTCCTCCGACGATGCACGTCATCTGCAATTAATGTGCAGACGGAGTGCAACTTTTAGTGGTCCCATTCGAATCTGAAGTTATTTAAAATCTCCAAACAGGACAAGATGCGAACTTTACAAAGCTGTGGTTACCTTCTCCTTTCATTGCAAATTCCTCTCTTCTTCATCTTTTTGTGATTTTTCTGCGCAAGAGAGAGAGATATGGCCACCACGGAGCCTAATTTTGCACTGCTGAGCTTTCAATCAGAAATAACAGAGCAAGACATAATTATGCTGCATTAATAGTATCAAATACCTTCCGCATTTCAACTTGAAGTCTCAGGATCAGATGATTGAGTTTACCATCCGCCTCCAAGTCGTATGGGCTTCTATGAGGAGTGCTTTCGGACTGGGTTGAGGCTTCCTCTCCACTCTTTTTTCGTGACGCTCCTCCAATACTTCGAAATATCACCGTGCACAGTAGTCCCGAATACATGGCGACATATCTGTGGATTCACTACGGTATGTGTATTAGCTGGGGTCATGCCAAACGTCACATTCTTCTGCTTTCTCTTTAGCCTTAAGCGGCATTCTGACTCACACGGGTGATGGTATGTGACTCTGCGGAGAAAGAAGGATGGTTTTCGCTTGATGTTTCCGAATATGTCTTCCGCTGTGCATGGCTGGAAGTCAAGATTTCTTTTCATCTCACAAACATCAGGTGAAGACTGAAACTTTACTGCCTGAGGCAAACCCCAAGAGGCTTCGTTAAAGAAGCCTTCAATGAACAAGACTCTGGAGCAGGAGATGGTGGCTCTACGGGACTTCAAAATTTCAGAGTTGAAGGAACTGCTGTCGGCTCAGACATTGTTTAATGCCAGTATCAGCCAATAGCCTCATTTTTCCTTTATTTTTCCATCCTCAGAACTCCCAATCGGGTGGGAGGCTTGGAGCGACCTAAAAGGAAGCTTAGACGATGGATGGGGTTTTGTGTTGGGTATGTCCTTTATTTTTTTCATTTTTAGAAGTATCAATTGGATGGGAGGCTAGGAGCGATCAAATATATTAGAAAATTTCGAAGTCAAATTCTCTTATCCCTTTGATAACCAGGTTTTTTCCATCTTCTCTTCTTTTTCCTTGATTTTTCCTAAGTTTTATCTATTCTTTTTCTATTTTTCCATCCTCAGGAGTCCCAATCGGGTGGGAGGCTTGGAGTGGGTGAAAGGGAAGCTTATACGATGGCTGGGGTTTTGTGGTGGATATTTTCTTTCTTTTTTTTCATTCTCGTGAGTCTCAATCGGATGGCAGGCTAGGAGTGGTTGAGTATATCCAAAGATTTCCGACTCAAATCCTCTCATCCCCCTGATAATTAAGTTTTTTTCTAATTTTTTTCTTTTTTCATTGATTTTTTCTATATTTTTTCCATTTTTTCTCTATTTTTCCATCTATAGGAGTCCCTAATTGGGTGGGAGGCTTAGAGCTAGTGGCCAAAAGGAAAGCTTAGGTGATGGCTGGGGTTTTGTGTTGAGTATTTCCTTTTTTTTTTTTCTGTTCCCAGGAGTCTCAATTAGGTTGGAGGTTGGGAGAGATTGAATATATCCAAAGCTTCGGGACTCAAATTCTCTCATTCTCTTGATAATCATATTTATTTTTGCATTTCTTTCATTTTCATTGATTTTAATTTTTTTCTGTGTTTCCTTCATTTTCATTGATTTTGCTTATCCTTTCTCCATTTTTTCTTTATTTTTTCGATCTATTTTCATATTTTCTTCATTTTCATTGATTTTAATTTTTTTCTATATTTTTCATGTTTTCGTTGATTTTACCTTTGTTTTCTTTATTTTTTTCTATTTTTCCATCCTGACGAGTCTCAATCGGGCCGAAGGCTTAGAGCGGCCAAAAGAGAATTCGATGGAAGGCTTGGAACAACTGGAAGTGAACCTCAGACAATGGCTGCAGTTTGTGTTGGGTATTTCCTTTCTGTTTTTTCATTCTCGAAAATGTCATTTGGATGTGAAGCCGAGAGTACCTGAATATATTCAAAGATTTAATTAAACTCTTGCTCAATCAGGTGGGAAGTTGAGGGTGCCTAAATATATCCAAATATTTAATCAAACCCCCGCAATATGAGGATTGAGTGCTTGTTAGAAGTATGAATGTGAATACAAGTATAAATTGAATAACTAAATTATATGGTGATAAAATTAAAAATATTACTAAATATTATAAATTGAGTTGGTAGCATTTTGATACGATTATATGTTTATTTTAAAAGTTCATGAATATTATATAATATGAATAGATTAAAAATAAAATCGAATATTCAAATACCGATCAAACAATTATCTTTCCATATTTAAATTTATTTTTTTTCAATGTATATGGATATCGATATGATCAGTTCATTTTCATCCCGATTGTACTGCTTATTTTTTTGAGATGTGTTAATCTATGCAAGCTGTAATAAAATTTTTAATATTTTACTAATGGTCGGCATGTGCTTCACTTCTGATTAAATTTTTTTAAAAAAAAGATCGATTTACATTGTGCCATGGACATGATGGTGAGATAAAGACGAAGAGTGAAAAGAGGATACATTTGGCAATATGCACCGTATATGATGAAGATATGGGGCAAAAAAAGATGTGCATTATATAGTTGTGCACTTAATAGTTATTATAGCCATGAAAAATTTGAATTATATATGATTAACACGGCAATACTAAGATTTGTTTGAGTTTGTACGAGAACAAAACAAAATTTTCAAATTTAATTTAGTCGAGAAATAATTCAAGCTTGATTTTATTCTAAAGCTTTCTTTATAATCAGGCCATGTTTAGATATCCACATTTTAAAATATTAAATAAATATTGAATTTAAAAAGATATTTAACATCGGGCAACCAAGCTTGAACATATCCCATCAAACTTAAGAGCTCGACTCTAGCTTCCTTGCAGCGAGCGAAATTTCAAATATAAGATATGCATATCTCAACAAAATCAGGTTCTCATATGGCCACGTGTCCGGATGATAGATAGCGTTGCTCACGAACAAGCGTGATGGGGAGTTTTGAGTTGCTGGCTCCGAGTCACGCCATCACCCAACCACACCACGCGCAATTATTATTACTGTGGGCCTCTTGACGGTTTAATATCTGCTGTTGATGAGGACAGCTGCTTCCCTGTATGAGCCACACAGCAGACAGCATTCATTTCACGTCCGAGGGATGGACCATCAAAGAAAGTGACAGCAGAAAAGGAAAAATAACAAGAAAATTCATGTGTAGTATGTAATTAACTTAATTATGTCATCATGTACATAAGAAATGAAAATTTACAAAATCAAAGATGTCCGAATGTTTGGTGCCAATGCTCCGATCAGACTATTCATTCCATAATTAAAATTTATACTTTTGTTTACTTATTTATTGTATTATAAAATTTATTAAAATAATATTCGATTTTGATGTTGGTATGATCGCATCTATTTGTACATTATATTTGTATTTGTATATAATTTTCTATTTTAATTAAATTCGGAAAGTATCTCGCTTTTTTTTCAATTAAAAAAATATTTAATTTTTAAATAATTTAAATTTTTAAAATATAGATAATACTCTAGGTTGTTGATACAAACATCTAATAAAATATAGCAGGTAAGGTTTTCAAATTTAGTACTTCCAAAAGTTTATCAAAAATAGATAGACAAATACAAAACTTTTTGTAACATTTTTTTTTTAATTTTGAAAAATAATTTGATATTTTATGAAGTAAATAATTTCATTTCTTGGCTAATAATGCATTTGTATGTTTACTTAATGCATAGGTAAGGATTATAAAGATAATATTTGACTTTTAGATAATTAAAACTTGTAAAATACAAGAATGCTATAGTTTCTTAATTTAGACTTCTAATAAAGCATGGCTGGTTAGGTTTTCAAACCTAATAGTTCCAGGAATTTGGCAAGAAAAAATAAATAAATGCAAGATTTTCTAGACCTATTTCATAATTTTTAATTTTTTGATGTTAATAATTTCATTTCTTGGCTCAAAAATTGTGACTACTACCATTCATCCCATAAAATTTAATGAGGCTAGATAACATTTAATTAGCTCTCTTCCATATTAAAGCATGCACAACTTATGTAGAACCATAGATGATTATTGATTATTATTGTATGAGAGGAAGCATTGACGATTGTGATTTATAGATTTGGAAATATAATGTAATTTATAGCTAGTGCATTCTTTTCATTTCTCTCTTGATCAAGACTTGTATAGAGAAGCATTTCTAAACAATTAAAGAAGGGGTATGTATAGAATGCCTTTTGGAAAAGACGTACACTTCAAATCTATCCAAATAGAAGAAAGACGAGACCTAAAAATTGGACCCTGCCATGGAGTCCACATAGAGGGCCGCTTCTTTTGGTCCTTTTCTTCAAAATAAACTACATAGACGGGTTTTTTTTTTTTTGACAAAAACCTGTAGGTACTGCTTTTCTCTTCTCCTTCCCCCACACTCTTAAACAAAAGAATTGGGATAATTTTTTTAAATAAATAAGAGATATCAATAAAATATCTTTCAGAAGCATAGGCAACAACACTTAACCACTGGTGGATTTCTAGCGAAACAATGGGCAAAGCTCATCGTAATGGTAAAGATGCATCCAACCTGTCCAAATATAAGAAAGATGGAACTCTGATATTAAATATTTTGACGTGGACTTCATCTAGAAAGCATCCCGCCACATTTTTATCCTATCATTGTCGACAAAACAATATAGCTGGTGCCTTTTTATGGGAATTTAAAATTCCAAAAATATGTTCAATAAAAGGATGTTTAGAGTTACGCAGATGGAGCCACGTACCCACTTTTATTAATCCGAGCAAGTAGATGGATGACGTTACCCGGTGTGGGCCTTCTTGCATAGGCTTGCGTCCAAGCAAGAGGATAATGCTATTCCCATCCGATATCTCCATCGATCTTGCAACCATAAGTGAGAGAGAGAGAGAGAGAGAGAGAGCGGAGGAGGAGGAGGACCGAGGAAGAGAATGGATTCACACCAGGACAAGAAGGTATGAGCTCAGCCCCACCATATGTTTGGAGAAGATTGGTTAGAGTTTGCTGTTCATCTTGAAATAGGATGAATAAACTTAAATCAAAGAGTAAGCATCAAGGTCACACTTAGAAGATAACCTTGAAAGAAGGGACTACAAGTGTTTGCCTAGGTAGAACAAGAGAAAATGCGAACCCAAACCTCTCTCTTTTTTTCTTTTTTCTTTTGGTCAATAATAGATCCAGTTTTCAATTATTTTGTCATCATCATTTTCATCTGCAGTGATCTCTACATTTTTCATACCACATTTCAATTTCGTCGCATATTGTGATGAAACTGGACTGTACGCCAAGTCGTCGTCGTCGTCTTCTTCTTCTTCTCTCCTTTTTTTCCCGTCAACTCTCTGGTTATGTTTTGTTTCTTTAATATTTTGAGTAAACCATTTTCTCTTTAATAGCTGCCTACATTTCAAGAAGACAGTGGAGTGTCATAGTAGGATAAGTAGATTAATTTTAATACAAGTCAACATTCCATCAACTATGATGCCAAATTTCTTCCCCTTTTGTTCGTCATATACATAGACGCGTATGTTGCTGAGATCTCTCTGAAGTCATTCATGCGCTAAGGTTCGATATTTACAAGAAGGGGCTCGCAACATACACGCAGGTGATAGAGGAGAGGATAGCTCCTGTGCTTTTGTTATTTCTTCTTGTATCATCGCAGGGCATTTTTTGCAATCCAGGATGGCAAAAACAACCTCCTTTTCCATGAGGAAGAAGTGAATGGCTGGAGTTAATTTCTGGGATGGTCTGTTTTCTTGGGGTCCCCCTAGGTGCAGACCCTGGAGTTAATTTCTCGTCAGTTCACCTGTCAAAAGTCTTGCTTTAGTCTTGTATGAATGCTCGTGGTCCTTTTTTTCACCTTGCAATGCTGCGGACCAGTACCCAGTGGGTTATCGAATTGGCACTTGCTACTTGCTAATTTCCAAGCCTCTTCTACTTATTTTTTCTTTTTTTTTTTCCTGAGATAAGTCACTTGCTATACCTGTGAAGGAATATGAAGGTTGGGTGTTCGGTTCCTTGTGTAACACTTAGATGTTAGAGATGGCATGATGTTGGAATTTTTACCTCGCGAGTTTTTTTGTTTTTGTTCCTTTTTTTTTTTTTTTTTTTTTTTTTCTGACCAAGATGGAACTAAAAGACACCAAGCTCATATGCGTCAAGCTATACATCTCTGAGTCGCGCAACAACTCAGCCCTTGACATGATCGAGCAAGCCGCAAAGATTGATCCAGAGGCTGCGATCGTGAACAAGTTCCAAGATAGGAACTATAACCGGGTTAGATACACTCTCGTCTCCTACCTTGTTCATAATTCTGTCACTGGGATCACCTACACTCCCGTGCGGCAAACATTGTTGGCCATGGTGGAGGCAGCATACACCGCCATCAACCTGGAAATGCACTCCGGTGCGCACCCTCGGCTTGGCGTTGTGGACCACATCTGCTTCCACCCCTTGGTTCGATCCACATTGGAAGATGCAGCCAGGGTTGCTAAGTTGGTCGCCTCTGACATCGGCAATGGGCTCCAAGGTCAGTTTTCTTCAGCTACCAACCAACTTTGAAAATGAAATGAAGGTTATGTATTTATTGTTTTCTCTCCATTCATATCTATTCTTTAATCAATGATTATGAAATTACAAATATGGATATCAGCTATCTATTGAATGCAACAAATATAAAATCTAAATAAATAAAGTTTGTCAAAGGTTACGCTTTTCAAAAGATGATGTAATAATTCCTTTCTTAATTTTGTTTCTAAATGACATCCCTATGCAAATTTTCTTTCCTCACTCCGCTTAATTTTATGAGAGCCAGTGCAATAATAAGAGATCAAGAAAAGCTTAAATTTCAGGATCAGACCCACTTGCAAACCTTGTCACTGATTTAAGTTCGAACTCACCCGGACAAAACTGTTGAATTGGTATGGAAAAGACTTTTGGTTATAATCAAATCAGTTGTGTTTGAGACACTGCAGTTCCAGTATTCCTTTATGAAGCGGCCCATCCACGTGGCAAGGCCCTTGACAGCATCAGGAGGGAACTGGGCTATTTCCGGCCCAACTTTAAGGGCAACCAATGGGCCGGATGGGCCCTGCCAGAGATCCTGCCGGATAAGCCCGATGAGGGCCCGGTCCATGTGACCCGGGCCAGAGGCGTCACACTAATTGGTGCAAGCCCATGGGTTGAGAATTACAATGTGCCAGTCCTGTCCACCGACGTGCCGACGGTCCGACGGATCGCCCGGTTGGTGAGTGGCCGGGGAGGCGGCCTTCCGACGGTCCAAGCACTTGGGCTTGTACATGGCGACGACCGCACCGAGATCGCGTGCATACTGCTGGAGCCGAACCGTGTTGGGGCGGACCAGGTCCAGAGCCAGGTGGAGCTGATTGCGGCCCAAGAGGGCCAGGAGGTGGAGAAAGGCTACTTCACAGATTTCTCACAAGATATGATCACACAGAGATACATGAAACTAGTTTCTGCTGATTGAAGGCAGTGTCATGTGTTTCATCCGATCAATGTGAAATGACTATGACTTGGACCTTTAATTTCTTTATTTTGTGCGCTTTGAACTTAAAAGACCTATATTTTATGAATAAAAGATTTATTTAAAAAATTATATTTTTTTAGATAAATATTTAACAGATAATATTTAGATGAAAAAATAATTTATTTATATTTTTTTAATGTATTGAAAAATGACTCAAAAATTTGTTATCCATATTCTTTTGTATTATTATTTTTCTAGATAAGTTGTTATGATCTATTTATATTTTCTATAATATCTTTTAATATATTATTATATTATTATAATATAATATATTATATTCTTACATTCTTATATGTCTTTATATTATTATAATATATTATAGCATATGATATTATATTAATATATATTATTATATATATTAATATATTATATTATTATAGTATTATAATATATTATCATATATTATAATATTATATCATAATATTAAATATTAATATATTATATTATTTTTATTATTATATTTTATTATAATATTATATATTATAAGATTATATTATATTAATATCTTATACTAATATATTAATATAATATATATTATATAATATTATTATATATAATAATATAGTATAATATATTATAAATATTAATATATAATTTATTATGTCATTATATTGTTATATATTATTATAATATATTATAGTATATTATAATATATTATGCTATATTATATTATTATAAGGTTAAGGGTATATTAGGAATGAATTAAAAATATTACTTTTCTAGTTAATGAAAAATAATTTAACCACCTCCTAAGATTTTTTTCTATTTCATGGGTAAATACTATCTATAGAAAAATAACTTATCCATCTTGAAAAGTGTGAGAACATGGGTAAATTGATCAATAAAAAAGTAGATTGATTTTTTTATACTATTTATTCACAAAAAAATAGGTCCTAAATTTCTCTCTTCCATTTTTCTCCTACTAGAGGTGGTAGGATGCGCTTCGTTAAGAGGAAATCGGTGCCTAGATCAGCGTTCTGAACCGAGTGGTTTCGAAAGTTTGAAACCATACTGACGGCAAATTGGGACAGTTCAGTCATACAAATCGAAATATCAGAGGAAAAAGAAGGAAAAAGAGAGAAGGAAAAGGAAGGGAAAAAAGAGGATAATGTTGCTGGGGCCCGGTAATGGCCCACCAAGGCCGTGAAGGTCTTCGTGGCTTGGTATTGTCCGATAGGATATTTAATTGAGAGGGAAAGAGAGAAAGGATGAGCGACGGTATTAAAGGAAGGTGCAGTCGATAGAGAGGTTATTGAAAAGTGCTGGGTGGCCGTCGTGGCTACCAAATAGCAGAAAATATATTTGTAGAGTCACGATCATGGAATAGGGACGATCACCTCTGTTCAGTAGTGAAATCGACTAATGATCGGATTTTTTTTAAAAAATCATGTGAAATAGGATGATTGTCTTTGTTTTACACTCGTGGCACCGCAGGCTGCGATTTTGCTATTTGACGGTCTCTTTGGCAGTTTTCTTTTCCTCCTCCTCTCTTTATCTCTTTTTTTATTGAGATTTGGCGGAGGAAATAAAGATCTTAGCAGCCTTCCAAATGTGTCGGCATCTCTTCAACCACCCTTCCTTCTTCTCCCTCACCCTTCCTTCTGCTTTCCTCTTTCTCTTTTTTCTTCCTCCTCGATTTCCTTTTTCTCTTCTGTATTAATTTACGCTGATTCGATCTGACACAGATCTACATTGATTTGTACCATCAGCCGATCTGTATAATTTTCGATTTTGATTCTGTAGATCCCGGCCCAAATGGGTCGAGCTCAGCACTCCAGCGACAAGAGAGGATCTGCTCGGTCCCTGGAGATGGGGAGGATCACTAAACAACAATCAAATAGTTGAACTCCTATGTAAAAACGTAGTTTTTAAATGCTGGTAACGTTCTACCAACAAAAAAAAAAAAAAAAAAAATGCTGGTAACGCGTAAGAATGCTTATACGATAGTTGCAACAGACAATAGTGAGCTAGACCAACGAGCAGATGGCATGAGAAATTACAGATCACCCTCATAATCGGAGCACTGAGTTTGATAATTTAAGAATGGAATAACAGAGAGACACACATATACTCACATACGAGAGCATTCCATTAAAATAAATGCATACATTACTTTATAATGGACTTATTAGAACTCGGGACAGCATGAGCTCCAACCAGCACACTAAGCCAAAATCCTTTGGCGTACATTAGAAAAAAAAAACAACACACACACGTACATAAATGCAATGAGCAAATGACATCATTGACATCGCTTGGCAGCAGAAGCGATGCAATCGGTGCATCAGTCATCGATCATCGCCCACCCCTGCATGCAAGCGAATCTGCGTGTCAGTCCGGTGATTCTGATCACCAGCTGTTCACGCAGCCACAGCGAGCGAGCGCAAGCATGGCAATGAGGAGGAATCCGATGATAACCACCCCTTCTATTGCCATGTTTACTCTTCCTCTTTCTTCCATTTTTGATCAATGTGCCATGCGCGGGTTTTATGGGCCATAGTAGCTACGCAAATGGAGTGGGTTTTTTTTTTCTCCCTATTTTGGCTAATTGCTGTTGTGAGATTTTGGGCAGGTTTACAGAAGGAGAGGTTAGGAACCATAAACTATTAGTCTGCAAAATCGCTTGTCAGTAGGATTACCAGGCCGTGGAATATTGGAATTATAGGAGTAGAGGCATGGTTGGGCTTCTAACAAGCTTGAATGCGTGGCATGTTTTTATCACAAGAGTGAGTAAAACGATTTTAATTATTTCAATGCTTCCGCCTTATAAGTACAACATGCATTGGAGATGGTCCGGGGCTATAAAAGTCAGCGAGGTCAAAACACTTCCAGGGGAAAAGTGAAACCTGTAGTGAAGGCTCACAACTATCGTATCACCGCTTTCTTTGTTGGACTGTATGAATAGCAAGTGCTTTATATATTAAGATATTGGATTATCTTGAAAACCGATCATTGCCGTAAAGATACAGATCGAGGCGGAGCAGCCGAGATCGATACATGTCTGAGATGGAGCTCAATTATTGGTCATAATCTAAAGATGATTGGATGCTCTCCGGATTTGAAAGAAAAATTTAATCATCAAAAATTCTTCAACAAAAAATTCTTCGATGTTGAAATATATTAGTCAAAATTTTGAGAACAAAGAAAAAAAAAAAATTGGCAAGTAAATGTCTTTTGTTGTATTTCTAAAGAGAACTCATTGGAAGATACTCTCTGTTTTTCCCTTACAGAGAGAAAAAAAAATATATTATCTTAATAATTGATAAATATCATGAAGAATCATGATTTATGATGTCATCATAGGTAGTGGTTAATTTTTAGTAGTATTAATTTGTATGTCATGTTTTATTATAATCATCAAGAGTTTTATGTAACTGTTCAGAATTTAAGAAAGATGACACCGGCCCATGTTCTCTTTATAATAGTTTCAATGTCTCCAAAATCTCGTGAGCCATCAGCTAGAATCCGACCATGGAGTCAGTAGTAGTTCGATGAAATTGTCGGTTACTAGCCAAAAATTATGTCCGATGATGAAGATCGAAGATGAAGATCGAGATAGTATGACCTCACAACACTGATCATGTGAATAGACACATGCTTAGCTCGGATGGGGCTTACCATATTGGGTGAATGCAGAGAATCAACTTTCATTAGGGTTGGCAAAATATGATCCAATCCGCCAATTCGATCCATATTCGATCTGCTATAAATATGTTGGGGTTTAGACTAAATGGATTTGGGTCATAAATAAATCAATTCGTTTAATAAGTGGGTCGGATTTGGATTTTAGATATCTGATCCATTTAACCCGTTTAACCCATTTAATATTCAGATCAGGTTGAGTCAATTAATCCATTTAATCTGTTTAACCTATTTTTGATCCATTTAACCCGATATGTTTCACCCATTCAAGATCTGTTTAATCTGTTTAACCTGTTTGTGATCCATTTAATCCGATCTATTTAACTTATTTAATTCGTTTAACCTAATTTGATCTATTTAATAAATGGATTAAATGGATCAGATCGAATTACCTGTTTAATAAATAGGTCAGATTCAGATTTGAATTTTTGATCCATTTAATAAACAGATCAGATTTGGGTTGACGATTTTTTAATCCGATCCGTTTATGATCCAATCTGTTTATGATCGGATCCAATCCAATTGCCACTCCTAGCCTTCGTACTCCAAGTCAAGCCATAAAATCCACCACCCAGCAAATTGGGATACGGAATCTTATCGCACAATTACGACCTTCAATGAAGAATCCGCTCGAGAGTTTCTACATGAACAAGAATCAGCAAGTGGTCCAAACAACAAATTTCAAGCCAAGCGGGGCCACTCGAGCTTAGGCTGGTTTTAGGCCTGCGTAACCTGCATTTGTTTGTACTTTGAGAAACCCAACTTTTATTACTCATGGTCGCTGTTGTTTGGGTTTGGCATACTAACATTGTAATCTAACCTGTTCGTTTGTAGTCTAGTGTTGGTTGGGGCCAGGTAAGTTGCCAAACGTAGCCAGTGCCTATTGTGTGACTAGCCTGTATGCTACTGTAGTGGTTGATTCAGTGTCGTACCAATGAAGGGAGGCAGAGGGAAGGGTCTAATTGTAAGAGAAACTAGAGGTTAAGCTCCGCAATCTGTGAGGAAAACGATTATTGAGCAAGGGTTTAAGTGATAGTTAGGCTGATAGGACGGCGTTAAAAAAGTCTGATGCATCATTGTTTACCAAAAGGGTGAAAGCTCATGACTTCATGGGTCCTACTAATAAATATTCTGTCTCTGCTTCCGAGGGAAGCATTGTTGGGAATCTAAAAGACTGTTGAGTGACCACCCAAAATTGACATAATATGGCTTAGGAAATTGCTAGCCGACCTATCTTTGCTCCAACTTGGTGTATGGAATATTATAATTAGATTAGCAGCGTAGGCTCTCTATTTGGAGGCATTAAATATGGCATGCTATGACATATTGGCAACCAAGGGGCCGTAACTTTATTATTGCTCTTGGGAATTAAAGAATCCAATGCTCCTCTTGCTTCAATTGGAAATTCATCGTCTCATGAACAGGGATTTTAAAGCATTCCGGAGGATGGTTACACGTTTTTTTTTTTTTTCCCTAATAAGTCAGACAGTGCATATATAGATCTAATATAAATATATTCAAAAAAATTAAAAAAAATATATCATTGAAATCCGAAAGAAGATCTTCGATCATAATTTACATCATTTCTTCTATGCTCTACGACATAAGCGGCCATCCAGTCATCAGTGCTATTGACCTCCTAATATATGTGGCGAATCTTCATGAAAATGTAGCTCCTTGTCAAACACTAGCTATTATAAATGAGAGAATGCACTATCGTTGATGATGCCTGTCCGCATAACCAGGTTACCATCATGGTAGAGTACCCCTCGAGCATAAGTCCCTCGGCTCCAAATCTTATTCTAGCAAAGACAATATCTGCCCATGCCGTTTGCAGTTCTGCTTCTGAAGGAGCCGTGCTATCAATGAGGTGACCATCATTGGCAGCCAAAAGCTTAGAATTCGGATCATAGATCACAAATTCCACATCCTTTCTATTATCTCTGATACTACCATCGAAGTTGATCTTGATATATCCAGGAGATGGGAGCTCTCAAGTGATGAATACATATATTCGTTTCAATTTATATAAATTATATACTACCATCATGGATTTTAGGATGTCAATATCGATCGTTTTCATGGATCCATGAGGCAATAGATAAAAAGATAGGTGGGCTTGCGGGATTAGTTCCGATTGGACCCTTTATACTTAAGTTGAAGGATTTTTAAGAGGAAGTAAGAAGGAAGAATAAAATAGGATGAATAATATGGGGAAGATGTAGGGTAATTGAGAGATCAAGCAATGAAGCATTCATCTTTCATAGAAGGCTTCGAGACCTATTTATATAATATAAGTAAAATAATAAATAGATATTAGGGGTGGAATCCCATGTTGACACATGAGATTTTGAAGTAATCTCCCAACGTGCCACATGTCAAGTAGTTCTGATTTTTTTGGATAGCATATTTTTTTTTAATTTTTTTGCATCGAACCCCTCTCAAACCCTCACAGATTTCTGAAAAATAGAGATGTCAGCCTCTTCCCTGCTCTCCTTGCCGCTACCTCGCACTGTTTTTTGTCGTCATCTTCCTCTAAAAAATGATCAAAGGAAAGATCTTACCCTCAATTTTTTTCTTTCCTCCATTTCTATTGATTTTTCCAATGTTTTTCCATCTTTCATCTATTTTCCCGTTCTCAGGTATCCCAATCAGAGCAGCCGAAAGGGAAGCTCAGACAATGGCTAGGGTTTTATATTGGGTATTTGATTTATTTTAAGATAATGCACTTGATGTGTGATAAATAGATAACTAATGCATGATATTATCATAAGATGGCTGATAAGAAGAAAAAGGTATATAGTAAAGATATTACTATTTTATATGGTTGTATACTGAATACCAGAAAGGATGGGCCTCCAAGGAAATGACATGATGGAAATAAAATGCCAATGATCGATTGACTTATCCTACAACAATCTATTACTATTGTCATCTCAGAATAAATTCGACTAACGAAATTGAAGAGTCAGAAAAAATTGCAGTAAATCATCTAAGAAGCTTACATACATGCCAATCATTTTAAATTTGCTTTATATTTTGAAATGGATGCCGGTAAGGATGTTATCAAATATTTAATAAATTAATATTTTAAAAATAAAAAATTTATTAAATATAAAATCAAATATTCTGAAGAATAAAATTAGTGCCATGAGCTTCATATATGCAAATACACACAGATATAATTTTTTTATTTTTTTTAAAAAAATTTCAATTTTTTTCTCATATTACTTGTAAGCTTTAATGTGAATTCATGCATTAAAATTATTAAGAAAAGTAGAATTTTTTTTTTTTTTATCAAACAACTTATATGTTATTTTTAACACTTATAAAATATGTTCTACAAATTTATCTTATAATATTTTTTATTTTTAAATTTATTAATATTAATAATATAAAAAAATTATTATTATCAACCAAATTTCAGCAATATTGGAGTTGAGTGCTAGTTTATACCTAGAATCTCAAATTTTCCATGGATCACGCCCCATGATGTGATGTAACAATTTGGAGACGTGCCGTAACCGTTTGGCATACGATAGAATTACCGCGAGAAGGTTATACTCGATTTGGACTGATGGCCAAGTTAAGTGATGGTCAGACCGAATCGAGGGGATTCTAGAGATCAACTGCTTCTGATTTGCTCGTTCTATTTTTTAGATCGGCTCAGAAGTCCTGACTAGTTTGCTTTAAAATTTGCTGACTGCATTTAAATCTATATATAGATTAGAATTTGGGCGAATCCGATCATACCCAATCATCTTAATCAGTTATTATCATAAAAGCCTGTCAACTTACCATAAAGTGGACGCCAAGCCACGAAAGCGTGGACATATTAATTGCAGAGCTCCAAAGAAAAGCTTGGCTTTGCCATGCCAATATCATCTAGCCGGGCAGCGCCTTAAAGACTTCCACATGATGTCAGGCTTGCGTTGGCTCATGCCATGGTCCACCACCCTATAGCTAGTTTCAAACAAACTGTTGGCATGTGACTGGCCAAGCATATGCTAATATGACACCTTTGGTTTCGTATTGATTTACATGAGATAGGGATCTTCTTTTAATCTAACGCGATGCAATTTAAAAAATAAAATTATGAGATCCCACGCCATAGTTTGATCAAGACGGATAATATCTTACATAAATAAATATAAAAAATTGATCCATTCTATTCATCTGAGCTATGAGTCTCTAGTCATAATATTGATGCCTACCATCTGATATGCCGGAGAGTTTTTTATGACTGGAAGATTCACTATTGTGGGAGGACAATACCTTTAGTCCTTCATCGATTGTGAGTCAAAAAAATTTCGATCAAAATAAATAATACCTCATGCAAACCGACCTATCCTATCTATCCAAGCCACGAATCCTCGACGACAATATATGGTAATATAGAAATTAGGTTTTTGATGTCTAATTTTGCTCCTCATTTGCACACAAAGGTATTTTTAATTTTTCTTTCTCCTCTTAGGGAAACCATCCAAGTTCATTGAGGGATTTTGCTGGCTCCAAAATGTGGAATAACAAAGATGGGACATGAACTAGTCATCGCCCTTCCAACCCCTAGTTGAACGGTCGGTGTATCGCTATCACAAATGCCTGTGGTAATTATCCATTTGGATTCTCTCATTCTCTAAAGTGATCTTCACCTTGTTGTTCAACGCAACCATGGCGTGTGATGCACTTGGAAGCTGAAAAGAAGGAAACCATTTTGGTTTTCCACGTGGATAGGTCCGCTAGATTGACATCCAAGTTGACTGAAGTATGTATTCATTCTATCTTGGGAGTGTCCGGTATTCACTCGTTAGAAGGTATGCTTCAACATATTGAAAGCAAAGTGGCTCGTTAGTACAGTGACCATGTGGGTTCTTCCGGGTTTGTGGGCTTTCCAGTGCCTCGATAATGCATGGTGGGAAGAGTTTGGAAGCGATCACGGAGGGAAAGGGGTCCTATCTTTGCATGAAAGAAGGATCCATCTTCTTTCGTCCAAATCCAACATTGGATCACCCGCCACATGTATCTCAATGCAATTCCAATTCTATTATTCATCGTCTTCACAGATCTCAAAATAATTTGTGAACGTTCCAATGATGGATTTGTGCAGAGGAAAATGAATTCTTCTTTCGCATGAAATATACAATCCCTGAAGAATCAGGAGGAAAGAACAATGCTTGCATCCATCATTAATATTTTAGGTTTTTTTGATAAAATTATTGTTCTAGGTTGAAGTCAGACCTTAGACACAATACATGCAAGTACCTTCATATGTTGAGGAATTAGATGCCTCGTATTGGCATCCTATGATTAACTCCTAACATAGGTCAATGATGAAATAATGTGCTCTGCGATGGAGCCCCTTAAATTAAAACTGCATGCGTATTGAATTCCTCATAATCTGTGAAACATAGAGAAGAGAAAATCAAGGTCCTTATAGATTTTTTTTTTTTTTTCAAAAATCAAATCTTTTTTTGTTTCTTGAGAATAGAAAAATATCAGAGAAAATGAACAGAATTGAAGACTATCCCACATAATTTTTTTAAAATTTTTTAATTAAATATATATAATCATATTTTATTTAGAAAAAATTAAGTATTTGTGGATTGTAGACGCCTAAAATTCAGATGTACTGGATTGTAGGTGCCTACAATCTATATGTAATTTTTTTAAATAAAATATTATTATATATATATTTAATTAAAAAATAAAAAAAAAGCTCCTGGATTGTAGGCGCCTACAATCCAATGATAGGCACCTACATTGGATTGTAGGTGCCTACAATCTAGATTGTAGGCGCCTATATTGGATTATAGGCGCCTACAATCGAGACACTTTTTTATGTAAGCATCTATAATTCACACGTAATTTTTTTATTTTTTTAAAATAATATATATAATTAAAAAAATTTTAAAAAAAAGCCCCTGGATTGTAGGCACCTACAATCCAATGTAGGCCTATATTGGATTGTAGGCACCTACAATCCAGATTGTAGGCCCCTATAATCTAGGCATCCTTTTTTTTTTATTTTTTCAATTTAATATAAATTAATCTTAATTTTTTTAATTTAATATAAATTAATTTCTATGTCTCTGTCTTATTTATATTTTTTTATATAAATTAATCTTAATTTTTTTAATTTAATATAAATTAATCTCTGTGTCTCTATCTTATTTATATTTCTTTGTGTGTCTACTGCGCGTCTCTATCTTATTTACATTTTTTTATTTTAAGTTAATGTCCTCATTATTTTATTCTCTATTAATTTTAAAATATAAATATAAAGAAGCAAATACGTCTTATTTGAAATCAATAAAAATATCAAAAAAAATTAAAATCATTAAGCACAAGAAGTCAATATTTGGGTTTTAGTTTTTTTTTTTAATCTAAATTTTTTTTTTCAAATGAATAGATTAAAGGGTCTCAAAATTTATTAAAAATTATTTTATAACTCACTAACATCCAAGGATCAATTATCGCTAATTTTGATTTTAAAAAAATATATATTTTATATATCCCTCCATATAGGTGCTAGCTTAGTGACTTAGAAAATTTTCAAAATTTATAACGGTAAATAGTCACAAATTGTGCCCAACTAGCTTTAACAAATTGCTACTTCTACCTAATTTTGTTGATTGTTCGCTTAGAATCCTTAAAAATTCTTACTCCATAATATTTAAAGATATGAACATCATAGTAGCATAAGCATAAGGTAGAAATGTGCCCTACCCACAGTTTCTTGCTCATCAGAATACTGCAACAAGAATAATAAGAATAAGAATAAGAAGATCAATGCACATAGAATATTAGTGCACATCAGAACATCAATGCACATCCATGACGAGCACTGGTTGGACATCTTGGTTGGACATCCTGAAGATGAGTGCACATCAATAGTAGGTCGCCCTATAGTAGGGCGGTTCTATCTGATCACCCAGAGAGTTGAGAGGATCCGATTGGATGAGATCTGGTCGGATCTTACTGGAGGATAGAGTTGGGATCCGATCGGAGGATGAGAGTTAGGAGGACATGTACGAGAGTGTCACAAAATCGTCCTATCATAGAGTCGCCTTTCCACACTACGATTTTTCTGATTGATTCAGCACTTTTCTTGGCTGATTGAGCACTCCCACGTGATGTGAGGGTGGGTTAGGTGGTGCCTAAAGTCGCCTTATCATAGAGCGATTTTCTTTCGATTATTTTTATAAATTATTTTAAAATTAACAATAAATTAGTAAAAAATCTTGCAAATCTTGAATGGGTGGATTCTATCCTGATACTATCAAGTGGTATAATTCACCGATTGAATCCTGGTGCGGATTCTGGGGATGGTATGTTTAGGCATGGAGGATGTAGGAGTTGCTTGGGATGTGCATCTTCACTTTATTAGAATACAGGATCCAAGTAGGGAGGTTAAGGTGCTGGTGGGGAACCGATACAATTCAGATCGATTTTTCGATAAATGACATGAATCAAATTGTTGGTGCAAAAATCTGCTTGCGCCGGAGAAGCTAGAGTCGAGGGAATCGCGGTCGCCGCCGGGACCTGCAAAGGAAGTCTAAACTGGAGGTGGGGTTGCTCCGGCAAGACCCTCCGACGCTCAAGTCAGTTCTCTGCCTCAACAAGAATGGAGTGCTCGAACGGAGAATTTAGCAGAGTTTTAGGGTAAAGAATTAAAGCTTATAGAACAACGTATCTGGGGCCCTCTTTTATAGACGCAGGGGGCAGTAGCCTGATAGCGACATCTGTAACCGTCTGGCAGTGGGCTGCCCAGGGTCAGGCGGAGTTTGCTGCGAAGAGTAGTGGAGTGGACCCGTGGCTATCACCGGGGCGTGCCACGTGGAGTCTGCCGCGGAGAGTGGAGCGGCGTCTGTTATCGCGACTTGCCAGCGGATGGGAGAATCGCACGGCATCCGTCGCAGGAAGTGGAGCAGAATCGTGGCCGTTATTGTGGCCTGCCAGGGAGTAGTGGAGCTGCGCGAGATCCGTCATAGGAAGTGGAGCAGGATCGTGGCCATTATCGTGGCCTGCTTGGGAGTGCAGATCCGTCGGTTGAAGTTCGGCAGCGGTCGGAGCTGATGACGGAGCCCGGCTCCCGTGGGAGTCCGGGCGGAGTCCCCCTTGAGGTTGGAGTCGTGGGCGGAGTCCGGCTCCCGTGGGAGTCCGGGCGGAGTCCCCCTTGAGGTTGGAGTCGTGGGCGGAGTCCGGCTCCCGTGGGAGTCCGGGCGGAGTCCTCTTGGAGCTGAAGTCGCGGGCGGAGCCCGGCTCCCGTAGGAGTCCGGGCGGAGTCCCCTGCGATCAAAGTCAGGTGCGAAGTCCGGCTCCCGTAGGAGTCCGGACTGATCTTACTGGCAGTCGAAGTTGGCGACGGAGCCCGGCTCCCGTGGGAGTCCGGGCGGAGTCCCCCTTGAGGTTGGAGTCGTGGGCGGAGCCCGGCTCCCGTAGGAGTCCGGGCGGAGTCCCCTGCAATCAAAGTCAGGTGCGAAGTCCGGCTCCCGTAGGAGTCCGGACTGATCTTACCGGCAGTCGAAGTTGGCGACGGAGCCCGGCTCCAGTGGGAGTCCGGGCGGAGTCCCCCTTGAGGTTGGAGTCATGGGCGGAGTCCGGCTCCCGTGGGAGTCCGGGCGGAGTCCCCTGCAATCAAAGTCAGGTGCGAAGTCCGGCTCCCGTAGGAGTCCGGACTGATCTTACCGGCAGTCGAAGTTGGCGACGGAGCCCGGCTCCCGTGGGAGTCCGGGCGGAGTCCTCTTTGAGGTTGGAGTCGTGGGCGGAGTCCGGCTCCCGTGGGAGTCTGGGCGGGGTCCCCTGCAATCAAAGTCAGGTGCGAAGTCCGGCTCCCGTAGGAGTCCGGACTGATCTTACCAGCAGTCGAAGTTGGCGACGGAGCCCGGCTCCCGTGGGAGTTCGGGCGGAGTCCCCCTTGAGGTTGGAGTCGTGGGCGGAGTCCGGCTCCCTTGGGAGTCCGGGCGGAGTCCTCTTGGAGCTGAAGTCGCGGGCGGAGCCCGGCTCCCGTAGGAGTCCGGTAAGATCAGTCCGGACTCCTACGGGAGCCGGACTTCGCACCTGACTTTGATTGCAGGGGACTCCGCCCGGACTCCTAGGGGAGCCGGGCTCCGCCCACGACTTCAGCTCCAAGAGGACTCCGCCCGGACTCCCACGGGAGCCGGACTCCGCCCACGACTCCAACCTCAAGGGGGACTCCGCCCGGACTCCCACGGGAGCCGGGCTCCGTCGCCAACTTCGACTGCCGGTAAGATCAGTCCGGACTCCTACGGGAGCCGGACTTCGCACCTGACTTTGATTGCAGGGGACTCCGCCCGGACTCCCACGGGAGCCGGGCTCCGTCGCCAACTTCGACTGCCGGTAAGATCAGTCCAGACTCCTACGGGAGCCGGACTTCGCACCTGACTTTGATTGCAGGGGACTCCGCCCGGACTCCCACGGGAGCCGGACTCCGCCCACGACTCCAACCTCAAGGGGGACTCCGCCCGGACTCCCACTGGAGCCGGGCTCCGTCGCCAACTTCGACTGCCGGTAATATCAGTCCGGACTCCTACGGGAGCCGGACTTCGCACTTGACTTTGATTGCAGGGGACTCCGCCCGGACTCCTACGGGAGCCGGGCTCCGCCCACGACTCCAACCTCAAGGGGGACTCCACCCGGACTCCCACGGGAGCTGGGCTCCGTCGCCAACTTCGACTGCCGGTAAGATCAGTCCGGACTCCTACGGGAGCCGGACTTCGCACCTGACTTTGATTGCAGGGGACTCCGCCCGGACTCCTACGGGAGCCGGGCTCCGCCCGGACTCCGACGGGAGCCGGGCTCCGCCCGGACTCCGACGGGAGCCGGGCTTCGCCCGCGACTTCAGCTCCAAGAGGACTCCGCCCGGACTCTCACGAGAGCCGGGCTCCGTCGCCAACTTCGACTGCCGGTAAGATCAGTCCGGACTCCTACGGGAGCCGGACTTCGCATCTGACTTTGATTGCAGGGGACTCCGCCCGGACTCCTACGGGAGCCGGGCTCCGCCCGCGACTTCAGCTCCAAGAGGACTCCGCCCGAACTCCCACGGGAGCCGGACTCCGCCCACGACTCCAACCTCAAGGGGGACTCCGCCCGGACTCCCACGGGAGCCGGGCTCCGTCGCCAACTTCGACTGCCGGTAAGATCAGTCCGGACTCCTACGGGAGCCGGACTTCGCACCTGACTTTGATTGCAGGAGACTCCGCCCGGACTCCTACGGGAGCCGGGCTCCGCCCGCGACTTCAGCTCCAAGAGGACTCCGCCCGGACTCCCACGGGAGCCGGACTCCGCCCACGACTCCAACCTCAAGGGGGACTCCGCCCGGACTCCCACGGGAGCCGGACTCCGTCGCCAACTTCGACTGCCGGTAAGATCAGTCCGGACTCCTACGGGAGCCAGACTTCGCACCTGACTTTGATTGTAGGGGACTCCATCCGGACTCCCACGGGAGCCGGACTCCGCCCACGACTCCAGCCTCAAAGAGGACTCCGCCCGGACTCCCACGGGAGCCGGGCTCCGTCGCCAACTTCGACTGCCGGTAAGATCAGTCCGGACTCCTACAGGAGCCGGACTTCGCACCTGACTTTGATTGCAGGGGACTCCGCCCGGACTCCCACGGGAGCTGGACTCCGCCCACGACTCCAACGTCAAGGGGGACTCCGCCCGGACTCCCACTGGAGCCGGGCTCCGTCGCCAACTTCGACTGCCGGTAAGATCAGTCCGGACTCCTACGGGAGCCGGACTTCGCATCTGACTTTGATTGCAGGGGACTCTGCCCGGACTCCTATGGGAGCCGGGTTCCGCCCACGACTCCAACCTCAAGGGGGACTCCGCCCGGACTCCCACGGGAGTCGGACTCCGTCGTCAACTTCGACTGCCGGTAAGATCAGTCCGGACTCCTACGGGAGCCGGACTTCGCATCTGACTTTGATCGCAGGGGGCTCCGCCCGGACTCCTACGGGAGCCGGGCTCCGCCTTCAGCTCCAAGAGGACTCCGCCCGGACTCCCACGGGAGCCGGACTCCGCCCACGACTCCAACCTCAAGGGGGACTCCGCCCGGACTCCCACGGGAGCCGGGCTCCGTCATCAGCTCCGACCGATGCCGAACTTCAACCGACGGATCTGCACTCCCAAGCAGGCCACGATAACGGCCACGATCCTGCTCCACTTTTTATGACGGATCCCACGCAGCTCGACTACTCCCTGGCAGGCCACAATAACGGCCACGATCCTGCTCCACTTCCTGCGATGGATGCCGTGTGATTCTCCCATCCGCTGGCAAGTCGCGACAACAGACGCCATTCCACTCCCCGCGACAGACTGCACGTGGCACGCCCCGGTAATAGCCACGGGTCCACTCCACTACTCTTCGCAGCAAACTCCGCCTGACCCTGGGCAGCCCATTGTCAGACGGTTACAGATGTCGCTATCAGACTACTGCCCCCTCCGCCTATAAAAGGAGGCCCCAGATACGTTGTTCTATAAGCTCTAATTCTTTATCCCAAAACTCTGCTAAATCTCCGTTCGAGCACTCCATTCTTATTGAGGCAGAGAACTGACTTGAGCGTCGGAGGGTCTTGTCGGAGCAACCCCACCTCCGGTTTAGACTTCCTTTGCAGGTCCCGACGGCGACCGCGACTCCCTCGACTCCAGCTTCTCCGGCGCAAGCGGATTTTTGCACCAACACAAATCATACAGTATGGTGCAGTCACCAACTGCTTTTTTTTTTTCACCATTGGATGAATTTTTGGAGATGACAGAAAAAATACTATTTGACATTTTTGAAAACGTTATTTCAAGCGGCGCTTTTTAAGAAGCTCAGTTACAAATGGTTTTTTTTTTTTTTTCTGAGTCTTTTGATTTCGTGGAAGATTATTTTTTGTTCCTTTAATTTCACGGTGGATGGGGAAATGATGATTTGGAGATGACAGAAAAAAATACTATTTGACATTTTTGAAAACGTTATTTCAAGCGGCGCTTTTTAAGAAGCTCAGTTACAAATGATTTTTTTTTTTTTTCTGAGTCTTTTGATTTCGTGGAAGATTATTTTTTGTTCCTTTAATTTCACGGTGGATGGAGAAATGATGATGTGGGATGAAGAAACGTCATTTTAAA
Organism: Elaeis guineensis; assembly: GCF_000442705.2. NCBI lineage: Eukaryota > Viridiplantae > Streptophyta > Magnoliopsida > Arecales > Arecaceae > Elaeis > Elaeis guineensis. Next base: position 102,470,368 of record NC_025994.2, read on the forward strand.
TAATATTTTTTATCAAAAAAAAATATCATTTGAAATGATGTTTTATAATTTTATATTATTTTTATAAATAAATTAAAAAATATATTAATTTTATAAAAGATTTTATATATTATTTGGATAAAAGAATCGACGATGATGCCAGAAGTGACGATGGTTTTGCAAAAGTGTCAGATCATGGTCAGGATGACATGGAAACCTCCACCAAAAAACCTAATTGAGTGCGCCATAGAAAGGAAGGCACGGCATGGTTGGTGGACCTTTTTGAAAAACCTAATCGTCCAAGACCAAAATCCAAGTTTGATATTCGGAGAGTGAGAAGGGTCCACTTATATGGAATTGGTAATAGCAAAAAAGTACTCCCATCATAAAACCTTTGGCTCCGCGCGCGCGCTCTCTCTCGCCTCCCCTTTTCAGAACGGATCAGTGAATAAATATTTAGATATTTTGCATCATCATCAACCCTGTACTCCTCCGAAATTGCAGCTTGTCTCTATCTTTTCAATAATTGCAAAATGGTCATCATACTTTTAGAAATGGATTAATCCTTTCATGAAACTCTATTGCAGAGTAAACAGAATATTTTGTTTGATCTAATTGACATATTTAAATTTTCCTCGGCCAATAGTTTCGTAGAACGGACCGATTATTAGCTTATCCAAGAGTACTCTTTTCTCTCTCTCTCTTTTTTTTTTTTTTGTCTTCTCCACCAAGCCTAAAGAAATCTTAGTTCTTTCATGCTTTTAGAATTTTCTAATCGGTAATTTCGATGGGATTGATCATCGAAAGTGAAGATTAAATCATACTTTTTTGATAATAATTTATTATGCATCTTTTTTGCAAAATATTATATGGCTGCCATTGAGAAAAGGATTTTTTTTATAGTTGCTTTAGATTTGAAGTGTATTAGACTCCAAAGGTGGAAGCTTTTGGCATCAATTTTTCTTAGTGGATGGTAACATATAATTTTTTTCCCTATGTCTCACAGAGATGTATATCTCTATTAATTACATTATTTGATAGCCACTGTTTAAACACCCAATCCATTTCCTTACAAAATTTTAATGAGTATTTTCTACTATCACGTGAAAACTAGTATGTAATCTATATAGAACAATGAACTTTATGTGAAGTGCTTTCTCCAAGTTTTCCCTCAATATGTGATAGGAACTTTTAACAATATTTGAAAATATCATGTTATATATGCTCCAAAATAAAAGAGATAATATGATCTCCTCTACAATAATATCACTGGAAATATTAAAACAACAACTTAATTACTTATTAAACCCTTAGGACCAAAAGAGGTGAATATAAAATATAATAAACATCATAAATAACTAAAAGAAGCAATGACATATTTTATCAAAAATTATATTATTTTCAAATAAACCAAACTTAATATGGTGGGTGGTGAGACACAATTTGCAATAAAAAATTTTATTACTCATATTTTTCACCATGAATATATTTTATATACATTATATGTACCTATCATATATACACACTAATACTGTTTGTCGTGTCTACTAATATTTCTTATTATATATCTTGATAATACTTATTATACGTATTGATACTATTTATTACGTGCAACAATATTGCACACTACTAGTGTACTGCATTTTTTTTCCCCAATTATTCCATTTTTTTTACCCTCATCAAGCACTTTCTTACTATTAATTATAGTTTGTAATTGAAACTTTTGACAAGTACTCAATAACTAAAACAAAGTTTTGACAACTTTTCATGGTTCATAATTATTATTTTCGACAACATTATACATATACAAGACACAATCCATGTTATATTTATCTTATGATTAACTAAATTATAAATTGATATTATATTAAAATATTTTAAAACTCAAATTATATACTAAAATAAAGTTAACATGCAAAAATTTGAATTATATAGCTTGTCAATAAATGAAGAATTGATCTCACCTCTCTTTTTTTTTTTTAAAGAAATTCTACTGGCAAAGCACTATTATGAAATGCTTCACAATGTAGATTTTGAAAGAGGGAAGTGAGACAGAGAAATATTAAGTTCAATTTGTTTTCAAAAGAAGATGGTAAGAAAAAAATTGAGATAGGTGGGAGTGAATTTAGAAAGGAAGAATTAAAAATTAATTAAAAAATGAAAGAGATTGGAGAATAGGGTTTAAGAGAAATAACTTGCTAGAAACCAAAATCCAATATGAAAAAAAAAAAAGATATCTTGTTGACGTCTTTGTGGAGCAGATGGAAGGAGAAGCTGATGGAAACTGTTCGGCATAGAAGAAAAATCCTATTTGAGAAGGGATGAGGGAGGGATCCAATATTCAATGAACTGATTTAAATTCTTCATCAAAAATATAAAACTATTATAAAATGATAGAAAAAGATGAACACTGATCCATAATTTCAGAGAAGTATGATGACCGTGATGCAAAAATCCGCATATATTTCTCATGTCATGTCATGCACGAGCGCCGCTCGCTACACTGTCCATATCGTCTCGGCCAGCTCAGTCAGGCTCTTTTCGGGAATCCCAAACTTGCTCCCAAATTTGTTCTCTCTCCTCCCTTTCTCTTCTCCCCCTGCATTCTCTCCACAAGATTTCGCGGAGCGAAGCGCGCCCCTGAGACGATTCGCCTCTAGGGTTCCTTGCGCGCCGCCTGCGTCGGAGCTGCTCTCTCTAGGAATAAGGGGGTAGAAAGTGTCAGGGGAAGCGGCTTGGAGTAACGAGGGGAGAGCCCTTTGTCCGCCGGTTTATTATGGGAGAGGCGTGTGCTGGAGGGCTTCCTTCCGTGGATCCTTGTGGCCTTTGTCCTCTCGACCCGTCGTGGTAGCCAAAAGGTGGCGTCTTTGGTACCTTTCGGCTGCCAACGGACGAGGTTTGGTCCTCTGAAAACGGCCCGTTGCGTGTCCTTGACGTGGGCTCATCCCAGATCTCTCCTCCACGGCTCTCTACAGGGGTTTTAGGAGACTTTTCGTCGTCCCTGATCTCCGTTGAAGGAGTCCTTCGTTATTTGGGACGCCCCGAACCTTCTAAAGGCCATCCAGGGCGAACCGAGCTGTTTTCTTGTCTTATTTTCGTTGTTCGGCTGTCAAAAGAGGGATCTTGTGAGGTTTCTCGAGATTTCCGACGGAGAGAAAGAGATGGCGTATGCTCCGGGGAAAGATGCCGCCTTTTTATTCACCGACGAGGAATTGAGCGAGATGAGTGGGTTGAAGAGAGGCCGAGACTTCGTCGAGGTGACGTGCGGGTGCACGAGCCACCGCTACGGCGACGCCGTCGGGCAGCTTAGGGTTTTCGCCTCGGGCGATCTCGAGATCAGCTGCGAGTGCACGCCGGGTTGTCAGGAAGGTCAGTTCGATCTCTTGCTCTCCTGTGCTTTTCTCTCTTTGAATGCTTAGGTATATTGTTTATAGTATGAGATATGAGGTAGGTATGGGTTAGTTGGCGTTGATGATGATGGATTTCTAAGGGTAGAAAAGCATCTGGTCTTCTTGCACACATGATGTTTGATACTGGATTTATGCTTGTTATCTGCATATTAGGTCAGCTACATTCATTCCAGTGGCGTATTTTTTCTTCGTTCTGTGAAAGATATATCTGTCATGTATAAAAATATCAGCTATGTTCACATATGATGCCGAGATATTCAGTACTGACACGACACCTTCTGTGTTAGTGTTTGTGTGCGTTGCTCTTTTGTAGTGTGCAGTGATGTATGAATCCATGATCCTTGCTATGTGGCATCACGTCTTATCATTGGTTGTCGGGCTTTGGTTGGTTGGTTTCTGGTTTTGAGATATTGCTTCTCACGGTGGCCATCTTTTTCTGTTCGAGAGATTTTGCTTCTCATGTTAAGTCTTAAGTCTGATTCGTCTACTATCACGAGCAGCCAACTTTTGAGCATGGAACTTTTGTTAGAAATATTCTTGCAAAAGATCCTCTGCATGTTTTACTTTCTAGAGACTCTATGTTTTTGAGACGTTACTATTATTTGTGCCATGGCAGATTTTTGTTTTGTGATGGTACAGACTATTTATCTTCACTCAACTGTTTTATACTTGCTTTGTAGATTTACATTGATGAGATTTACTTCTCTGTTCTTTCTCAATTTTCCTTGGGAGTGTACGAAATAACAAGATTTTATGGAAGCTTCACAGTTCTAGGAAGCGGGGAATTTTTGTTTCCTTAATGATGGCAGCAGTGTGCTCTCATCAACTGTGGTTGTTGCCAGTAAATGATGCCTTGGGAGCTAACCACATTATTTTCTATCCAACTTTATTATATAATTTGCATTATGACTTGGAATAACTGAATCATGAATGGTAAATGCCTGGCCCTAATTTGATTAATCAAGTGGGTTGAACACGATATATTATGTTGAATGACTAATCCTATTTTTCACATCTCTAACTACTTTCCATGAGCATGTCAAGTTTGGTTTGCTTTTACAGTTTCTGTTTTTGATTATACCATCTTGTAATGTCTGTTACACTCTACCCCTGCATAATTTATTTCATTATCTTGTTGAGAAAATGAAGCATAAGGTAGCATGTGCATGGATATACCAGAATAAATAATTTGATGTCCTGCATATGAACAGATTTAACCTGTCTTTGCTGTTCTGATAACAATTCTTCTAGGAGCCTCTCCTACTTTGACTTTGGTCAGGAAAAGCTATGCATGCCAGTACCTTTGACCATACATTCATTTGTGATCTAAATCTTCTAGACCATGAAGTTAATAGAATAAAATTGAAAAAAAAATATTTTTCAGGCATCAAGAATGATTTTTAGCACATAACCAAGCTATCTATTTAAGATCCTTTTGAGGTTCTGTAGAGAAATGCTAAGTAAAAATGCATGTATGTAATTCTAAACTAGGAAGTCCAGTTCTAATTAAAATTCATCTGGGATGAAAGCGTGTGGATGTTATTAAAGCCCAGAAAGATATTAGATTAAAATGAAAGACCTAGTTAACAAAAAGTTAAAAGCAGTATGATAAATTCTTAGAAAACCTCAGGGTTCTGAAGAACAAATAATTGCTTTTAATGTATCCAATTGTTCGTCTGCTTCATTACATCAAGGTACTCAAGTCAAAAAGGTTGCTTCAGAAATGCCATTCCATACATATTTGTAGCTTTTGGTGATTATGTATATGATTCCCTTTCCTGAATTTATGTGTGAGTGCACAACGACGGCATATGATGTTATCTGCGAATCAGAACCTTCTTTTTTGATTAATTCCATTTGTACATGCTTTTCTAGATGAATATATAATTTTTTTGTTTACAATGAAATAGCATGCTTGCCTGTATTTTTTCAATGTCACGAAATATATCTGATTCACGCTAAAGATGTTGTCATTTGTTCTATGCTCTGGAGCACTCAATGTCACACCTCAAATGCATGTGGGCATTAGGCTTGCTGTAGTCTTGTTGTCTGTTGGCTGATCTGCTATGAATAAAATTTTCAGATAAGTTGACGCCAGCTGCTTTTGAGAGGCATTCTGGGCGGGAGACTGCAAGGAAATGGAAGAGCAATGTATGGGTCATAGTTAAAGGTGAAAAAGTTCCACTATCAAAGACAGTTCTACTTAAGTACTACAATCAAATGTCAAAAACTGGCAATAGCTCTCATAAAGGTCCCAATGGACGACCATGTCATCGTGATGAGTTTATCCGCTGTACAAGGTGTAACAAGCAGCGCAGGTTTCGCCTTCGGATCAAAGAGGAATGCCGCATTTACCATGATGCTGTTGCTGCTCTCGATTGGAAATGCTCTGACTCAAAGTTTGAAAAGTAAGTGGTCTAACTGGGTAGTATGACTGTTTAATTATTGTCACACCTATGCAAATTCTTCATGCCTTATATATGGGAAGGGTTGCCTCTTTTCTTTTCATATCAACTTGTTGACATGCATAATTTTTGCTTATGCTGTAGCTGTATAATAAATTTTTATTTGCAAAAAATTGTCAAATTGGTTATAGCCTACTTTGTACACAACTCTGTGATTATTTCTCATGCTCTGCATGTATATCGTGCAGTCACACTCGATATTCAGGTGGTTCTCTACTCTTGAAATGGGTCTAGCGATTAATTTAAGCTTCATGGTTATTTTGTGATTCAAAAACATTTGAGTATTGTTGTGATTAAGTGTTCTCTCTTTTTTGTCTTTGTAAATTGACAATTTTTGGTGGAAGGCATTCTCTTTCTTTATGACAATGTTATGACAGTCAGATGCACAACCCTGAGAATAACATGGCATCCCATTGTAGGAATACATCATGAAAGTATGAAAATGGTAATACAGGTGGCTGTTCATCAATGCCCTAAAGTGGGGACAAATTCTTGCTTATCAGAAGCAAAATGATCCACCTACAGATCCATTTAATTTCTTTTTTCTATTCTTTATTCATCAGTTTGGGTTTCAAATAATAGTTTTATGTCAGGAATTACCATCAGTGTTGGTTATGTTCTAGTTACAGTGAGCTCCTTTTTGCATCAATTCGAGTTCACATAAATGCATTTAGTCTAGGATTATGGAGTGTTTTTTATTAAAAAAGTCAAATGGATATGATAGAATTAAGATCACGTTTAACCATCGAGTAATTTGAATGCAATTACGGCCGGCTTGCTTAGGTGTTTGTAATTGAAAATCCAATAGTTCATATTCATTTTATTTGGTGTTTTAAGTGTATCATGACAAGTTGAACTCTTTTGACTGTTTGACTTACTAGAAGAGTGTTTTCAACAGAGTTAGACTCTGAGAAAATCTTTTTTCTTTATACTTTTAAGGGAACTGAGGAAATCTTACATTGGATCATAGCAATCCTTATGCTTTATTAATTTATTAATTAATTTATTTAATGGGTTAGGGGCAAAAAATTTGCAAAAGTGGAAGCCGAAGAAGGGAAATAGACTTGCATAGTGGTAAACTGAATCTGATGTTAGAAAAACTTAATTTCATATTTTATCCGGGCTTTAGATTAGGCATCTCCAGATTCAAACGTGGCAGCATGGATGGTACCATTTTAACCGTGTGTTGCTACCATGTTTTGGAGCTAATGCATCAAGAATATCCAATTAAATCAAAGTATTTAGATTTAGCAGTACAATGGTGCTATTAGAAAGATTTGCACAAAAATCTAGCTTTACTGGGAGGGAAAAAAATTAATGACCTACAAGTAGTGCTCAGCACATGCATCTGTTTACCCAGTACTTTTGTCATCTCAAGGTTCAAACCAAGGACTTCTTCGCTCTTCCATATTTTTAACACAATCATTATTTCTGCTTGCATTTTCTCCCATTTCCTTGATTTCATTCCTTGTGTGCTGCTTCCATGTATCAGGATTAGCTGTGATGATGAAGAGGAGCGGGCCAGTCGCAAGGTATTGAGGGGATGCTTGCGTTCACCATCATGCAGTGGGTGCACCACATGCGTCTGTTTTGGTTGTGAGATCTGTCGCTTCACAGACTGCAGTTGCCAGACTTGCCTTGATTTCACTCAGAATGCAAAAAATTAAACCTGTTCGTTGGGTTATTTTTCATTCTCGGGCCATTGAAGTAGCATTTAGGGAGAGCTTTTAAGCTCTATTTTGGTTGCCAGGCGAATTAAGATGCTTCCGTTATTGGTTCAATTTTTGTTGTTTTCAGTGACCTATTCAAGATAGTGAAAAAGATGAGGCCTATTGGGTATTTATTTTAACTGGAGAACTTGCTCATAAATGACAATGATGGAAAATTTGGGAACAAGAACTTGTTCTTAACTACAGTAGATGAAAGGCTGTGTTGAAGCCTTCATTGGACATGGAGCACTATATAATTTAACTTTGCAACCGAGTTCTCAGTTGAACACTACTGACGATAGTTCAAGAACTTCATAGATTTGCCGAGTTACGTTGAGCGAGGAAATGAAATCTCTAAGTTGGTCACCAATAGTCGCGGCAAGAGCACACCCCATTGAGAAAATGGTGGAACCTATGCGTGTCTCTCAATATAATCTTCCTTTCTGTTATCAGAGAAAAGTATTTAAATGCACGGTGACAATCTCCACAAACCCGAAGGTTCTTCATGATTCGAAGTGAGACCCCTGGAGCAGTAGAAAGATCTCCAAAAGCAAATGCCAGCTTCTCACAGTGATTGAACAGTGATTCTTCTCTTCTACTATCTTTCATGTCGTGAAGTGTGAAGCTGATGTCAGGTGCGTAACCTGCTGTTTTAATCTCCTTGATTAGCTCGTGTAACTTCTCATATATTTCTTGTGATAAAGGATGCGATCGGTCTTCAACTCTGAACGTATGAACTCTTCGATTGATCTCAATCCAACTAAGAGCAATTTCCTTCTCCACACCTCTCTCTTCCATCAACTGCCTGACTCTTTCAGCTTCTATCCATCTTCCTGATCTAGCATAAATATTAGCAACAAGTACATAATTAGTAGCTTCATAAGGATCTGATTCGAGCAGCAAATCTGCTACCTGCCTTCCGATTCCCATGTTTCGATGTTTACGACAAGCTCCAAGGACGGTTCTCCATAGAGAAGTGTCGGGTTCAAAAGGCATAATATCTATTAGTCTCATTGCTCCCTCAATATCTCCTGCTCGGGCCATCATGTCCACCATGCATGCATAATGTTGGTAACTTGGTTTAATTCCTTCATTTTCTTCCATGGAATTGAATACCTCTAGGCCTTCATGAACAAGACCAGCATGATTGAAAGCTGAAAGGAGGTTTAGGAGAGTAATTTCATCAGGTCTCTGGCCAACAAGTTTCATCCGTCTGAAGAGCTCTGCAGCTTCTTTTGGAGAGCCATGTTGAGCAAGAGCTGAAATAATTGAATTGAATGAAATCACGTTTGGTTTTGCTATTGAATTGAAGATTTTCCATGCTTCACTGATGCACCCGCAATTTGAGTACATGGTAACAAGGGAATTCTTTGTTGCCACATCAGGGGAATCACTGCTTTTTAAGCAGTGAGCATGGACCTGTTTTCCCATTTCCATCCTTGACAATTCACCACAAGCCAACAACAAGCCTGAATAGATGAACTGACTGGTTTCGATACCCAAGTACATCATCTCAAGGAATAGGTGGAGTGCCTCCTCTGCTCTGCCACTCTTCACACTTGCAGATATCATCGAAGACCAAACTCCACTGTCCATTGAATCCATATCATCAAATGCTTGTCTCGCACACCCAATTTTTTGCTTTGCTGAATACACAGTAATCAAACAAGTTCCGATAAAGTGATCTCTCTCCAATCCAACCTTGAAGATATATGCATGTACCGCTTCGAATTCTTCAGGAAAATAGTCTCCTACTTTAGCTCCAGTCAGTAAAGCAGGGAATGTAAACTTATCCGGTAGAGTTTCTTGTCTCCTCATCACTTGAAACAGTCTGAAAGCTTCTTCTCTGTAGCCCACCTGAGAGTACCCTCTAATTATGGAATTCCAACTGGTAACGTTTCTCTGTTTCATTCTCTCAAAAACCTGCCTTCCATATTCTAATTCTCCACACTTTGCATACAAGTCTACAAGGGCGGTCTCTAGAATTAGATTTGAAGAAAAACCGCGCACGATAAGTTGGCTGTGCAGTTGCTTTCCCAAAGAATCTGCTTCGATATCGGCAGAAGATTTCAGCAGGCTGCTGAATGTTAGAGGAGTCGGTTCAATTCCAGTGCTCTGCATCTCCTTATAAAGATTAAAACCATCACCGTGGATCCCATGTTCCACTAGCTGAGCGATCATAGAATTCCAAGCTACTGGACTCCTTGTTCTGGAAATCGCCTCAAAAGCACGAGCAGAGTCATTTATATTCTCACAAGCAGCATACATTTGGATGAGAGAGTTGCTCACGAACTCTTCTCCTCCACATCCAAACTTGATGGAGAGAGAATGGAGCTGCTTTCCTAGAGAGGGCTCCCTTTGCTGTCCTGCGACTCTTATAACAACAGAAAACGTGAACGCGTCCGGTTCAATCCCATGACTCTGCGATTCAAGGAACACCGACAAGGCCTCCTCGACGAGCCCACTTCGATAGTACATTGTAATTATGGAGTTGCAACAGATGAGATTGGTTCCAAGTTTGCTGGTGTCGAACACCCTGCGAGCAAAATCCAAGCTTTCGCATTTCACGTACAAGCTCAGCAGGCTGGATTGCAAGAACTGATCGGATTCGAGACCTCTCTTTATCATGCGAGCATGGACTTGAAGACCCCCTTCTAAAAATCTCTCTTTTGAGCAAGCTCGCAGCAAAGCCCCATATGAAGAAGGCTTGATGTCTGAACTAAGCGCTCTCTGGTCATTGGAGAAGAGCTCGAATGCTCTTCTTCTGAGACTTTGGTCTCCACACACCTTTTTGGGGACACCATTGGTCATCTCTTCAGCTCCTTTCAGTTTTGTCTCTCTGGTGGATTTTGTGTTCCCAGTTTCCAGTAATGGGGGAATTCTAGTCAAGGGGAGGCTTCGGCAATTCAGAAGCACCATGTTGTTATTGGCTTTGAAAGCTTCATAGAACAGTGAGGGGCTCACAAGGTATCATCTATCTTCTGAAGAGCTTAGCCATTTTGTTTGTTGGATGTCTCGTTTAAATATCTTAGGCAAGAAATGACTCACCATGGCTTAAAGGTGTGGCTCTAGGATGGGGAGTGCTTCATAAAGCAGATATTGTAAGAATTCTATTAATTTTTAGGGGCTCTCCGATTTTCCTCAACTTATCCGTGGAGGTTTTGTGGTGTTTCCGTTTTCGGCCGCGTCAGCCGCTGTACGCCCGTTGGGAATTGGCTGGCCGGCCTATTGGACCGTTGCGCCAGCTGACCCGCAGAGGACTCCATGGAGCCCCTGGAGCACTAAATGGACTAGCCGTTTAGGCCCGTCCGGATAGCCGTTCGCCCAAGTCCCCAGAGTTCACGTCTTTCTTATTACTGAGTGGATCATTCGTGTATGCTCCTCCACTGTGATCATGTTGTGCTACTGGAGCAAGTTCATTGGAGGCCTTCATTGCCAAAGCTGCTGTGGTTCCTTTAGGGCAGCAAATGATGCGCCTCTGTCCTATGTGAACGCTTTCTATCCCCTGTACCATTCTCATGCTTTACCTTTGATGTATTTAAATTTTAATTTTATGCATCCATCAATAATTTGGTGATTTGAAAAGATAATTGCCTTCACAATTTTTCTGAAATTAAACATTTATACAACTTTTGGAGTTATGTTTCCAACACAAAATAGCTATAGGAGCAGATTAGCGCTTGTCATCACCATTCTAATGCCCGGATACCAAATTTTGAAAAATGTTAAGCTTTTTTTGTAGGTATAATAAGCTCATGAAAACTTGGGAAGGAATCTGAGTTAGAAAATGTGCGAGCGGCACCTTCTCCTCATTGAAGAGGTCCTAAGTTCAAGGTTTTCGTCTCCTCTGAGATCTTGGTTTATATTGATATCGGGCACCTCTTAATACAATATATGTAAAATTCCTGGCATATCACCATTTCAACCAGTACTATATTTTCACATTGGCAGTTATTTTTGAGATATTTTTTTTAGAAAAAAGTATCCGAAAAATCTAATCTAAACGATTAAAGGACAAACATGTATTCCCTACTTCAGTCAGTGGTAAAGGACTTTCTTTTTTTTTCTTTTTTTTAATAACAACATGAGGCCTAATAAGTTTCATCACGTATATGCTAATGGGCCGTTCTCACTATGTCGCTGTAATATAAGTTGCTGGAAGAGGGTTGGACCGAACAAACTGCCAAGCATGGTTCATGAAGGACGCAAACCACAGCTAGATTTCCAATGGCCGGAATTGGAGCAACAAGAAAAACAAGAAAGATCAAACCACCACAAAGCGTCCACTATCTCTAGCCTTTGAAACAATTAATCTCTTAACACAAAGATCTCACATTCAATTTACTAAACAGAATCACCATTTCTCTAGTATATTATAATGGTGGCATATTGGGGTTCGGATTGTATCTTTCGTGTGAAAGAATGATTCACCTTCATTCTTGACGCGTCAATCTTGGCATCACACGATAGGAACTTCAAATCCATGCAGACAGATGAAAGAAAAGTTTGGAGTGCTTTAAGAGTTGCGCAAGAGGAGATCCAGTGGCTGATGTCATAAAAGAAGAACAATCATTCTTTCGTGCAAAAATTACAACCCCGGCACATTGACTTGATTTCCTAATACTGCCGCTGAAACCACAACTATGGAGAAGAAAGTTCACATGTCAGCGTTATGGAGATATGCCTCCAGGCTTTTAAAGAAAAGCAGAGGAAACTTCGTTGTCTTTGCTTGCAAGTCTGCTTCTTCTGAAACTGGCTTGCACACCACTGTGATGTCAACGAAAGTCTCGCGTTCACCGTTTTCAGTGAGCTTGAAATAGGTTATATATTTCGTAAAACCATTACTTAAGTGACCCCCTTCCAGTACTTCCAGTCCAAGTTGATGCTTTGTGCTGTCAAATTCCACAATCTTGGTCTTCTGGAATGATACAGTTGGTCCACCTGCTCTCACCTCTATCTATCAGTGAAAATATATAGATCTCAAGAAATAATCAGAACAACCAATCCTAAAACAATTAGCATCCAATGCACTTTTTTTTTTTTGGAAAAATTATGGAGAGAAAAGCATCCAATGCACTCATCACGTTTTTAAGACTTACCAGGCTTAAATTGGAGGAGCAACAACGTACCGAGGCCACCATCTCCTTCAAGTATGGTCACACTTGTCACAATGTCTGGAAGTACTTTTGCCCAAGAAACAGTGAAATCCTTGGCAAAAGTTCTCCATAGAGCTTCGATTTCGACTCTGATTTTAGACTGGGCTTCTATTTTCTGAAGCATGGCTCTCTGATAAAATTTCCTTTAGAGAATGCTTGGTCAGTCTGTCAACAAAAAATGATCTGCCTCACAATTTATGAAATGGGATGAAGACAGAAAGAATATTCTCGTGAGGTCAGAGGTCCAATCAAAACAGTAGAACCACAAAGCTTGATGCTTCTTTAACGGTAGAAAACTATGATGGCACTACGTTTTGTTGCTTGCACAGGATAGGTCCAAGGTTTCTCATCTTCGAATATGAGTTGGTGCTGCGTGCACTAAAATGCTCGTTTCTTAACCGGGGTTCAGTTTCTGGCCTCTCTAAATCACGTGATGGGAATCTCAATGATCACATCGCAACCTTTTGATTATAAAATAAACCAAGTTGTCCCGAGAGCACTTCGTGGAAAAGACCTGCAAACTAATAAAGGTGGTCACTACGTGTGATCTCCAATAAGCGAATAGAATTCCATTTTTTTTTTTCCTTTTTGTTTAGAAAAAGTTACCACAAATTGGATAGAAACTAATGCATAAAGTATCAAATTGTCAAGTAATTCAATGAACGACAAAATATTCTCTCTTGATGCTCCAAGAAGCAGTAGATTCAAGTCAATATCGCATGTGGCCAAGATTCCATCAGAAGCAATAGAACGCGGCCATGAGTGCAAAAGGCCTTCCTTGAGCCGTGCACAGCAGCGTATCGAATGCTTAGAAGTACGAAAAGAATAGAACCATTGACCTCAGTGTAGTTGCATCCACGAGCCTCTCTTCTACTCAAAGTTGGCAACCAATAGACGGAAGCGCGATGGTTTTGTTTGATTTGTATCTCTGTACACTTGAACATAACCAGCGGTCATCGCCTTACTCGGGACCCATTGCGTTATAACGAAAGCCAATAACTCAATTAATTAAAATAATCCAAGAGTTCCCATTACCTGAGTAGCCTCCTATCCTTCGGCTATAAAGCTGGTCATTCAACCACAGCATAAATTTAAAGTTTGACAGAAGCAAATGCTTCATCCTGCTGTCATTCTTTGTAGCTGTTATCCGTGACTTTGCTTTTAGGGCATGAAACGAGGCAGAAGATTCTTAATTTACCCATTGAATCTTGTTCGGGCATGAAAAGAGGCAAAAAGATTGTTAATTTATACACTGAATCAACTTTCCCTATTTGCAAATAGAGATTATCTCAGCATTAGCTTCTAAGTGATCTGAAAAGATTTTAGGATTTAGTGCAGATCAAATTAGCCACAGGTTGGACTAGATTGGATATGATTTAGAAATAAGATCCATCACATCCAAAAGTCGAATCATATATCAAATTTTTAGAAATTATAATTTGATCATACAACATCCAATGACGATAATTTTTTTTTTTTTTTTTTTGATGAAACCAGATCACTCTTCTAGATCTTAGAGCTATTTCTCTGAGGGTTGAAACTAGCTAACATTCAATTATTTGGATTCTAAAATCGGCTGTTTGAACTAAAATTTTTTTTTGTATAAAAGATTTTGATCAATTATATTTTTTAATAAAAAAAAATAGTTAAAATGATACAAGATAAAGTTGTTGCAGGAATCAAAATTTATTTTTTATAAAATTTTATTTTTTAAAAAAAATTATTTTTATTATTTATATTTATTTTTAAAAATTTAATTTTATTTGAATTAAAAGAAGAATTCGAATTATGTTGCACTAGAGAGGATCTCAACATTATTATAAATAGAAGTTACGTACTTCAATTTATTATATATAAATTATTTAAAAATATATATATATAATTTAAAAAAATTATTTTTTTAAAAAATTTTTTTAGAAGAGTTAATCTAAGCAAATAGAAAGAATTCTTCATTCTTCCCGTCATGAAGCCTCACAACCGATCCTGATTTTAAATTTTCGTTAATGGGAGAAAGCATGGACGATGTGACAAAAGGGAAACATGTGCAACTTCTCAAACACATACGGTCAAACTATCTTACCAACCCCAAGTGAGGCTATTATTACATACGTGTACATTAGATACATAGATGTAATTATACGGTCAGCTATTACAACAAATGATTTCATGCCTTGGCAACTCAGTCTCCTTTACTTTATTTCGATTCGACGGATAACGTTGATTCCCGGGGAAATCAAATCACATCCTGCCACACGGCGTCTTCCTTGGGAGAACACAAGCAGCGCTTACAATCCGGTGATAGGAGTGACGATGTTCTGTACTCGTCTTCTCCGCCAACCACCGGCATCGCCACTCCGAACTTTGCTGCATTCTTGTAGTCCGGACGATATGTTCGCCCGAGCACTCCTTCCACGTCCGGCGATAGCCCGAAAAATCTGAACTGCACCTCCAAGTGTACAAAGCAGTCGTTGGACGGTATCTGGTAGCGGTGGATCCTATCATCGTCCTTGGTGACAGGAACCACATTCAGGGACACCTCTGCCATTTCCTTCAGTGTGATCCTAACACTATTTCTGCTTCCAATCCTCTCCACCATCAGCTTTCCATCACCTGACCTCCAGCTAGAGAGGTGACCTTCTGGGACCTGCAAGAGGTCACCATCGCAGGTGAAGTTGAGATGGTCGACAGCGTCATCCCACCGCGCCGCTCGAGTTGCTTCAATGGTTAGGGCATGAGAACCGAACACGACGCCGAGCGCTTGGATCCAAGTGAAGTCACGGGTCCTTCCGGCCGGCCGGAGGCCAACAAAGCGGGCGTTAATCTGGAGGCTGGGATCGGAGACGAGGCTGAAGTGCTCGCCTTTTCTCCCGTGGAAGTAGAACACGACGCCATCGCCGCCAATGAAGCGAGGGTCGCCGCAGCCGGATCCTATGCCGTTGCAACTTGGTTTAGGACCTGGAATTAAGTAGAAAAAGTGAGCTTAACGGATGAGAGAGAACGAGAAATATTGAGGAATGCAGGGGATCGATGGTGTGATACTGATGCAGACGGTTTGGCAAATGGGTGAGTGACAGTCGATGGTGCATCTTTTGGCTTTGGGGTTTTTGGGTTGGATGGCCGGGCACTCGGCCGGGCATGGGAACAGCCTCCAAAAGCACGGACTTGTATTGCTTGGGCAGCCCATTATGTCCCGGGCTGATGATGCCCCTCCCATTTCGATGGCCCCGGCCACAAAGAAGAGGAGCAGAGCAAGGCATTTGCCACTGCTTGGCTTCATCTTTTGAGGTGTCTTTCGAGTGTTCGGAAACTTGGGTTGATCAAAGGGTCGCTCGGTTAATGGGAGCCTGCCTCTTCTCTTCCGTTCTAGTTAGAGGCTGACACTGTTAATAATCAGCTCGGGGGCTCGCCTGTAGGTTGACGTGCCTTGTTGGACGCTGAAATTTGCCAAGTGGGTGTATAATAGGGCCTTGGACTTGCGAACCTAGCTTTAGATTTTGCTCCTAGGTGCATCTACAGCACTCCATCGTTTGAGGTGCGAGAGTTGACTCCTAACATAGTGAATTGGTGGAAGCTTAAGTGAAGGAGAGATAATAATGATGATGATACCGTGATGATCCACATGAGCATATATATATATATATATATATATATATATAGAGAGAGAGAGAGAGAGAGAGATTATCTATTCAATGGAACTTGAGTATTTATATAAAATTAAAAAATTTAAATAATATTTTTTCGTTAGTCTTTTTAGGTGAAGTTTTAGATTATTACAAATGGTATTAAAACAAACTCGACTGATAGTTTATATGGACTAGAAGGTACTACAGTACAGATTTTTTTAAAAGGATCATGAGCTAATCGTGATATTTTGATTGAGATGATTTTTTTGTTAAATCAAATAATTTTTCAAGATTTATGATATGACGTCACAATGTTTAAAGGGTGGCACCCTAAGGATTGGACCTAAATTCAATCATGTAAGGTCTGAAATGGATCATTCAAACCAAAAATTTTATTTTTAGATAAGAATTTGATCAAACATATCTTTCAATCATAGAAAAAAATCAAGTAAAGCAACAGAAATTAAAGTTGAAAGCCGGGATCTATCTTTTAAAGAATTGTAATTTATTCGAATTTACTTCTACTAAAAGAGAATCCCAGTAGAATTAAGAAGAGCAATTTGATTTGAATTGTACAAGGATGGAACTTATTATTGTAAATAAAAACTGTGTATCTTGATTTTGAATCAATCAATGAAAAAAGAGGAATTAAATTCTATTTTCTCAATTCTTTCATTTTTTTTTTTTTGAAGAGAGATCCGACTTGTGTGGATTGAAAAATTCTTCCTTCTCTTTGATTAAATCAACCCACCAGGACAGGTGTTTAGTCTTATATTGGCTATTTACTGGATAGATTTTAAATATTTACACAGCATTAGAGAATCCAAATAATACTTTCTAGTTAGCCTTTTTAGATGGGATCTTGTATTATTACAAATATCAAGTACTATAAGACCTCTTTCTAGGGAAAAAGATCCTTCTTGCTAAGGGTAGTCATCTAATCATTTGGCAAAATGGATTATTTTAGAGGCTAATCATCTAATGTATTTCCCATCTTATGATACAGATTTGTAGTTATTTTCAGTTATAACTATCCTTTTTTTGGTGGTGTTTTTTTTTTCCCTATTAACTCCCTCGTGGGTGGTTCTAATAGTTACATATATCAATAACTCTCTTGTGCCCCGTAATCCACCAAAAAAATAGAAAAAAACTCTCTTGTGCTCTAATATCTTCCTTTAGAAAGTTAATTCCAGTAATTAACTATCTAAATACAGTCTCTTATATGAGTGACAAGTAGTCAGCCATGGTTCCTTCAGGTATCATGCACAAATGATTAATTAAATCTCAATCAGCTTTTAGTTTTCCATCATTTAGTACAGTTGATTGATGATGGATTAATTTCTGGATGTAAATGTCCTTTATTTTTATTTTTATTTTTTTGATGAAGAAAAGTTAGCTAGTAGGTGATAGCACAGACAACAAGCTCTGCTCATATACCTTCAAATATGCTTCCCAGATAAATAATCACATGCACTCGAATACATACAAAAGGCATCTCCATATTGAAGCCTAAACTGATATAGTAGGACAATTACCTTTGATTCTCTGAGACCGACATAAGCTGATCTATTTCCTTATCCCTGCCATGTAAGATGCGAGTTGTGCCCAAAAAATTTCAGACCTGCTGGGACCCATGACTGGGCATTGTTTAGCCTTCCCGTAGCTGTGAATCTACTTCCAGTCAAGAGCATGAAAGCTGCCCGGCAGTGAATCGTCTGGATGTCAAGCTGTTACCACTTGGTTATGCACTAGGAGACCATATTTGGACTCTTCTCATTGTCGCATTACCATTTTTTCTAAGATTCTTCAACATTAGTCCATCAAAATGTACTCAGCTATATCGAATGGTCATAAAACCAAGTATACTGAGATCTCAATGATCTCGTCCGAACATGAGAAAGCCAAAATTACACTATTGGATCCAAGTTGCATTTGACTCTGCCAAATTGCCTGCTCCTGTCTTGAACCGTCCCACCACATCGATGTGAGGCGATAAGAACAGTGAATGAAGGAAAGAATGAATGAATAAAACAAGCAAGCACTGGATACCAATACTTGCTGAGAAGACCCAACGTCAAAGCTGGGGCCTTGAATTCAGATTGCAAGGAATCACTTTCCGCCTTTTATCTGCCAGTAATCTACTTTCAGAAAATGCATAGGGCACCAGCCATGACATTTTTATGCCGCGTGGTTCAAGTCAATGCCAATTTGGACATTGCTCTTGTATTCTATTGTGGATGGCAAGTTTGTTCAGCAATCAAGGGAGAAAGTGTTAGGAAGAATTAGACATTACCTTAGATTAGAGCTTTTTTAGATGGTTTTTTTGGTGAAAAGAGCTTTTTTAGATGTTTAAAGAGTTGTTCGCTTTCCAAATTTATTCTAGCTTGCCTTCTTTCTAACCTGTGTTTCTTCGGAAGTCCACATGAGAACCACCCGGTCTCACCCAGGCGAAAAGTTGACTGGCTACATGCAAGCAAGATAACATGCAAGGCAATAACACATGGTCGTGCTCCTAAAGTGGAACATTGAGCATTCATTCAACAAAGTTGTCATACCCAATGCACCAAAGCTCGATAGTTTTATTATATTCACAAGTCCAGTCTCACGCTTGAAAGCCCACATCTCAAATAAGTTGAAACTGAAGTGCCCTTACTTGCTGGTGGATTTCCACCTAAGAACCAAGGCTGGCAAGCAATTCAATACTCAGAGATCAAATCTTGGGAAAACCCCATCAAGTTGGTCTGTCAGATCTTGATTTGTGAACATATAATATACTGGACTCACCGATCCAAGTACCAAATTCTGCGGATAATAAGAAGGGCCATCTGCCTTCCTCATAGTCAAAAGCCGGCAAACAATTGAATGTCAAACAAGCAAACCTTGCTGCGTACTGAGTCCAATGTTTTTTTTTTTTTTTTCCCCTAAAAAAAAAACAGAAAAAAAAAAAAAAAGAAGAAAAACCAACAACTCATCACCTATAAGAAGGAAAGAGAAGATGCTAGCTCTCATAACTGAGCAATCTCTATCCTTTAGCCAAGATTCCGAACAACCAAACAGTAGAAGATGAAGGCGAACATCAAATGCACAATTGTACTGTTCTTCTTGGCTGTGGCTATAGAAATTGGAGGAACCTCAGCCCAAAGTTCAGAGACCTGCAGAAACCGACCAAGCCCGTGCTTCCGTAAGCAGGTTAGATGCCCGAACGAGTGCCCGGTTGCAAAACCATCCAATCCAAAAGCCAAAGGATGCTTTCTGGACTGCAACTCACCCAAATGCGAGACAGTCTGCCGTGGTATGATCACCAGCTCGACAGTTTCTCACTAGTTCATTACTTTGCCTACCATTGCCAGAACTAGAACTCGACCCTATACATATGGAAACTTGTAGCCATGGAGTCCTCATGTCTATTCATACCTTGTTATTTTTGTGTCCACCCCGAGATTACTTGAGCACCGTCTACAAATTTATATCTAAATCGCAGGTCGAAAACCCAATTGCAACGGATTGGGATCTGGCTGCTACGACCCTCGCTTCATTGGTGGTGATGGAAGTGTGTTCTACTTCCATGGGAGGAGAGATGAGTACTTCAGTCTGATATCCAACCCCCACCTCCAGATCAACGCACGCTTCATTGGCATCCGGCCTGCTGGAAGGACCCGTGATTTCACATGGATTCAAGCCCTTGGCATCATGTTCAGTTCGCACGCCTTCACCGTCGAGGCAACTCGAACCGAACTGATGGAATGATGCCATTGACCATCTCCATTTCACATTTAATGGGGAGCCCTTGGAAGTCCCAGAAGGCCATCTCTCTGAATGGAAGTCAATTGATAAGAAGCTTGTGGTAGAGAGGACTGGAAGCAGAAACAGCGTCACAATCACAGTGGAGGGAATTGCAGAGTTATCACTAAATGTTGTTCCAGTCACCAAGGAAGATGATAAGATCCACAACTACCACATACCATCTGATGATTGCTTCGCACACTTGGAGGTGCAGTTCAGAATCTTTGGATTATCCCCAGACGTGGAAGGAGTTCTTGGCCGAACATACCATCTGAACTTCAAACATACAGCAAAACCAGGGGTAGCAATGCCAGTAGTAGGTGGAGAGGACAAGCATAGGACCTCATCACTTGTGTCCCCAGATTGCAAGCTGTGCTTGTTTTCACCTGTGACAGTTAACTAAATGGTGGCACAATATAATGATATCAAGCAGTGAAGTCAACAAACACAACAAGAAGCGATCTGAAAGAAATCAAGTTCTTAATGTGGTTTAAGGATTTCTAATTTAATAAAAGTGATATGGTTGGACTTTTACACATGCAAGAACAACAATTTCATGTAAGGAGTTTGAATTGTGGCAACTTGGACATTTGTTTTATTCGTCGGCTGTAGCAAATAGAGTGACATGTGATCCTACTAATGAATTCTGCTTGCTGAAAGATAATTAACAAAGTGCAAAGAAATCATGTTTTGATATCCAACAGAAAACCATAGAAACAAAAGTTTCAGTAACCTAACAGATACCCAAATGACAAATCTCAGCTTGAAGCAACATAATAACATAAGCTCTTTATAAAAGAGACATGTTTCATTTATAGTTATTAATAAAAGTGAAACCAAAATAACCAGAGACCAATTAATGATACTTTCCACTATCTCATATTTGTTCTCTGAATGCCCCAACAGCCAAAAGGCATATTTGCCACTATAGTGGCAATTATTCCAAAGATATCCTATTCTAAAGATGTCACTTTTCAAATGAAAATTTCCACCTTAGAAAGAAATAGCATGTCTCCAAATTATCACTGTTCACTAGACTGTAAAGTCCCTAAACCTAGTATTGTCTTTTTATGCTGGATATTTTGTTGACTTTTGTAAAGCATTTGAAGGAGATAGGTGACATATATTACAGGTCCATGATTCCCACTTATAAGATCTTGCAGGTCTCATGGTATGTAGCCATGTTCTTAGAAGCATTTTCATAAATTTCATTGCTTAGAAACTCATCAGACAAGGTCAAACAAATCTGATGAAGGATATAAAATGGAAAATAGAGGAGTTGACCATAACTGAAATATAGACAAACTATGACATTATTAAAAAATAGAAGGAAAGCCACAGAGGGAAATACACCTAACTATAACTGGACTACGTGCTATTTAAAGATGTAAGACACAAAACTGAGAAAAGCGCACAATTATTGTGCAGAGCAAAAAAATGTAACAACTATCATATGATTCCTTTATTATTTGCTTCCACCATCACACAAATAGGGAAATTCTACAAAATATTAGTACAGACAGTGCAACATTTAGACCATTTGATCTCAATGAACCATATTCAAACCAAACTCATTCAAGTTTACAGCTGCAAAGAGCTAGAACAAATAAGGCCATGAAGGCATAACATAAATGAAGTAGCATATGTTACAAACTGAAACAAGAGGCATGAACAAATATTAGCGTAAAAGAAATATATGATAAGACCTTCTTGAACTTAACAAGAAGGCCACATGTTTTTCACGTACATGATCCCATGATATCTGAAAACCACAGCAACTTGATCGGCTTTCTCATCTTCCCCGTGGATTCACCAGCTGAGAAAATACAGCACTCGTGGTAGCATCTTCAGCATCATCATCAGTACCAGTACCTGAGTTTACTCCCTCAACCATACTAATGCTATTATCAAAAGTTTCCATCTGTGGTAGTAGGATACCAGGAATACTCTTTATGCTGTTCTCATCTGGGTCGGCAAGTGAGGAGGTCTCCTCAAGCTGGAGAGCATACTCAAGATTCCACAACACATCTCCCATTGTTGGCCTATCAACACCCTGATCTGCAAGGCATTTCTCAGCTGTATCCCCGTATTTCTTAAGGGAAGCCGGATTGATCTTCCCCACCAATGCTGGGTCCATAATATGTTCCAGCATGCCCTTCTTTTGCCAGCTCATTGCCCACTCTGCTATGTTTACCTGCTCCCTTGGGAGCACAGGGTTGAGTGCTGGCCTTGCACAGAGGACTTCCATTAACACAACACCAAAAGAGTACACATCAGACTTCTCTGTTAGCTGCTGCCTCCGAAAGTACTCAGGGTCGAGGTATCCGAAGCTGCCTTTGACTGCAGTACTAACATGGGTCTGATCTAAAGCTGGGCCAGTCTTTGAAAGACCAAAGTCTGCGACCTTCGCAACAAAATTTTCATCCAAGAGAATGTTGGTGGTCTTCACATCACGGTGGATTATGCTCTGAGCTGCACCAGTGTGGAGGTAATGCAGTCCCCTTGCAGCCCCAATGCAGATCTCAAGACGTTGTCTCCATGAGAGGGATGGAAGGTTGGCACCATAGAGATGGCTCCTCAGTGGCCCATTTGCCATGTACTCGTAGACCAAAATCATCTCAGAGCGCTCGTCACAATAGCCAATAAGTGAGACCAAGTGACGATGCCGTAGCTTGGACAACATCTCAATCTCAGTGTGGAATTCAGCAAGCCCTTGCTCAGACCTGGGGTTCCCTCTCTTGACAGCAACTTTAGTGCCATCTTCCAGCGTCCCCTTATAGACCTTTCCAAACCCACCCACACCGAGAAGCAAACTCTCATCAAACTTATTTGTTGCATCCATGATCTCTTGAAACAGAAAGACACGGCCAAGGTTTGTAGAGGCCAAAGAGATGCAGCTTGCTGTTCCACTCTTCTGAGAAGTTGTCGACACCTTGCTGATTGTGTGGGAGTTTCCGTGTAAGGGCAGTGGTAACCATAGGTGACTATGGGCTCTAGTTTTCGATCTGCGAACCATGAAACAGCAGTAGCACAATACCATCGAACCAACAGCAGCCACAGATCCCATGACTACCCCAATTATAATTCCCAACCTGTTCTTTCCTGAAGGTGACTCAGGAATAAGATCTTTAACAGCAAAGACTCCATCCAAGCTTTTGACATCATTGCTAATCTTCATAATCTCCAAACCATTCAGGATCGCATTGCTAAAGTCAGCCATCGTGTCTGGACCAACACTCACAGTCATGGTATTTGAACCATTTGAGGAATTCGAAACAAAATCCTTGTAGTATGGCACAGATAGGTCACCCTTTAGAGATGACAGATCCAAGCTTGCGATAGCAATGTCTGAATTCACATAAACATTGAAAACCAATGTGTTCAGAGCCTTACTGACAATATCACAGAAATGGAGACGGATCAAGTAAAGGAAGCTCGGGTCGACGGTGAAGACCCACGTGATGTTGAAATTCAGGTCTGTTACATTTGCATCTCCCATTGCATCGGCAGTGGCATATACCCATTTTGGTGCTATCTCTTCGGTCATCACAGCAGGGTACTGTATAGTTGCAGGATCTACAGACACATTCACGGCGGAGCCGTTAACATGGAGGTATTTGCCATCAGGCTGCCAGGTTCTCCCAAGGGAGTCATTCTGAGGAGTGAGCACAGGGCCCCCCACGTTCAACCGATACACGGTCTCAAGGCCAATCTCAGAGAGACCACTGAAAGGAGCATTGGGTATAGCCAGAGCCTGATCATTGATCAATTCATCAGGAACTGAGACGACTTCGATCCCATTCACAAATGAAACAGAGCCATTTGATGGGATGAAGCTAAGAACCAACAAATCAGAGGTCACATTCACCGAATATTCCTTGAACAAGTATGTAAAATTGGAATTCTTGAAAGTGAAATTGTTCATGAGGACAAACTCATCCGTTGTTACCGTCAACGGGGCCAAGCTCAGGTCATGGCCGGAATTTGGAAGCGGGCAAAAATAGAGGCGGATCCAGTGCCGGCCCGGTTGCCGGATATCAAACTTGTAATAGCCAGGTTCGAAGAAGATACGGAGGGACTGATATATGGGTGATGGAAGAGCAGAACTGGAGGTGGAAAAGGTACCATCCCCAGAAGTTTTTAGAACAAATGAAGACTGCTGTGAATCAGGAACAAAGACCTGGCCTTGGACCGAGATGTTTTGGGTGGAACCACAAGCAAGAAGGTAGTTGTCGGCAGGGGTGAATGCAGCAGAAGAAACATGAACCAAGAAGGCCATGAAAGCAAGCGGAAAGAGCAAAGAGATCCAGCTCAACAGTTTCATCCCCTTCATCTTCCACACCTACCCAGATGAACAACAGACCAGATTACGATAGATAGATCGCTCAAAGATTTTATTTCCCCGGATATCCAGAATCACCAAATCCACATTCCTCCTAAAAACTGAATCTCTTGCTCAAAATCTAGAAGACGAAGTAAAGAAGCTCCAAAAGTAATAATATAGGAAAAACACCACAAAAGTAGCACTTTTCTAAGATCTTGAACCTCGAAATCCAAGATTCCCAAAGCCCAGAGTTCTAAAAATATCGGAAACCTTAATTGCTCAGTGTCTAGAAGACACTGCCCAACAAACACAAAATTTCTATTTTTAGACTCGATAAAACTAGGGTTCTAACCTTCAATGTACCCAAACTAATCTCCCAACTCAAGCACTGCACGTTTTCAACCCGCATTAAAAGAAAACAAGAAAGAAAAAAGATACCCCAAAAATGAAATCTCAGGGAAGGGAAACTAAATCCAAATGGCACCTTCAAAACTTCAAAAAGTTAACAACCAAATAATCAAAAGATTGGTTTTGGGAAGGGGGACAAGGACAAAACCTCAAACAGCCCAGATCCACAAAGGAGCTGCTCGATTTTGAAACAAAATGGAGGTGGCAATGGGATCCTACTACCAGCTCGAGGATTCACAGCCAGAGTGACAGAAAGGAAAGCAATCAAGATTGGACCTTTGCCACCGTTCCGTACCCTTCACTTTCGCTCCAGGAACAAGGCCCAGTTCTGCTGCTCCCACAATGAGATTCGGGCAGAATGCGCCCCACCACGATGATCAGCTGGTGCTTTTCTTCGACGCCCGAACAGCTCTTTCCAGCCTGTAGCTTTAGGCTGGCAGTCTACAGAGAAGCAACCGGACCCACATTAATCTTTCGGCCCACAAAAAAACCAATTTTTAGCGAGAACAAGAATAAATGGAGGGGGGAAAGATCGACGAACTTTCGGAGGGCCATCGGTGGAGTTCCGAGCTCAGATGATCATGCGGGCTTGCTTCAATTCGCGGGGAGGTAGATGTATTGAGAGAGAGAGAGCTTGTGGGGGGGGGGGTTTAAATACTACTAACCGCCATGGGAGCTCTGCAACTGAGCTTTTAGAAGACAGATGGTATTGATTTTATTGGTCTTTATCTCTCGGTTGCTTTTTAGTAGTCGTAGCTACAAACTAAGGAAAATAAAAAAATCCAAGAATACAGGGAAGACATGGTGATGGGAGCGGGCCGTGAACAATGAGTTCTTTTTGGGAGTCATGATCTCACGCGGCTTCGAGAAACGGCAATAACGACGTCTAATGGGATAACGTGGACCGTTGGCTGGACTGACTGACGGCGCCAGCGTCCGTGACCAGACGGTGGACGTTTTTATTTCATGGTTGTTAACTGGCTGCATGCATGGTATATCTTGACATGGCTTATTCAGTAAATATATCAAAATTTACTGTTATATATTCATTAAATATATTTTTATTTTAGTATTCTTTATTACTCGTTAATTTGGAATTGTATCAAGATATATTGTTATTTTTTTGATAAAAAATATATTATTATTTATAATATATTGGTACCACGGAGCCATCATCTGAAATAATTATTTGAGATGGATTCAATACCCTAATTAGAATAGAATTAGTTTATTATTCACCATCAGTGCAACTCTTTATGAACGGCGGTTACGAGATATATATATGAATAATATAATTTTTCACTTATATACATGTGTAAAGGGGAGTGCATCGTACAAAAAAAATACTTTCTAAAATGATTGGTGTTAAAATAGCTTTTAGTATCTCATATATTTTATGCATAAAAATATTTAAAAAAAATCTAACATACCACAATATCTCTCCTCCAGCTCTCATCATTTTACCATGAAAAAAGTGGTCATACTTGGTCTGATACACCGAACAACAAATTGATTACCAATTGGATGGATAGTTAGAATGTGTTTGCTTTATTTAATAAAATATAGATCTATACTTCTATGCTTTATCAATTTTTAAAAATATAATAAATCAGTTATCATGCTCGTCGTATTTGGTTGTATACACATTTCTCTCTTCTCATGTTTTTATATTTTTCTTGTGTCTTTTTTACGCTTTGCACTTAAATTAATGCTGTGGTTTATGTAATGTTGTGATTATAAAAATTATGGATGGTTATAATGAATTGGAGAAAATATTGGTGGCTTTCATTATGATACGGTGAATTCATCCTCATCCTTAGCCCAATGTGGTTGTCCTATTTTTCTTTCTTGAGACAATTTTTTATCGACTGCTTTCAAGGAAGAAGGTCCCTCCCCTTTGGAAGCAATTAACCATACCTACATAGACGAGGTATATAAATATTTTGGCTATGGTGGCTGCGATATAGAGTCTATGATGAGTTGTTTGCGCCCGCATAACGTTAAGGCGCCATGCACCAAGATATACCCTTGAAGTGTAGATTTAAAGCTACATGCGCTAATTTCGGAGCACATTCTGTGACATCCACATTTAATAACAATTCTAATTTTTTTGGACGGATATATGTAAATTCTAATGCAAATGCTCTTTTTATAATGGATATAGCTTTTCTGCCCAAAACCAACGGATACAGCTTTTGTTCAGGGCTTATTAACCTGTTAGATGCGGTCCCGGGCCGTAACATTCTAATCAAATCAAGGACAAACTGAAGGCATGCACATAGTTTCACAAGATAAGAGCCATAAGCTGCATAACGTAAAGGAGGCCAAAGGTACGTGAAAAATGCCACCTTTTGAGCTTGAACCCGATCGAGATTCTCTCCAGAGCAAACAGCAAGGAGATTATCCTTCAGTACTTTCTGAGGAAGGTCCAGTGTATTAATTAATTTGTGAAGTTAAACCTATTTCATCTAAAAGGAGTATTGTAAATCTATTTCTGAGGAAGGTCCAGTGTACTTCCCCATAGTTGCATGGTTCTTTTAAAAAAAAAAAAAAAAAAAACATATAGCACTTCTTGACATCATACATGACAATTCTGATGTCGGTCCCTCCACGGCCTGGTGGCGGAAGCTCTTCCTCCACCACCCCACATGTCGCCATTGCCATCCCCGCTACATATGCCACCCATATGTGCCTCATGGCTCCTTCCGTTCCCACTGACAAATCTCCCTTCGCTATCATGCGTAACATGTCATGTAACCCACTGTAGAAACGGTGATGCTGACATATAGCCCTCCTGGCATGCAACCAATGAAATAACGTTGATTTGGGACGACACCCTTTCAATGAATTTTTTTAAAAATAAATTAGATTTATTAAATCAATCTAGAATAAAAATATTTATAAAAATTAATAAATAAAATATTAATAAATTAAAAAAAAATCTGATGATGTTGTCATAGATTCAATATACTTAATCACGTACATCATCATCCAACGACATTATCTGTCGATATTTTGCCCAAAAAGAGGACTTATCTTCTTTAGCGTAAAGTCATCATCGGGCAATGATTGCTTTGAGATATATGAATGAATGAAAATAGAGTTGGAAATGGATTGGATTGGACTAGATCATGAATAACTCCGATCCAACTCGATTGATCAAATTCTAATATTAGACCCCGACTTCAATCTAATCTAATAAAAGATCGAATCAAATTAGATTGAGTTTATAGCCAAAATTTTCAATCCAATGCACCATTCAAATCGGGTTGGTCTGTGTGTAATCTGGTCTAATCTATAAAATTTGGATCTAGATCAAGTCTGGATTGGATCCAAGCTAAATATAGCTAACTATATTTTAATTATGATATAGCAAACTATTATTAACATACAAAATAGATAATAAATAATATTATTTTAAAATATATATATATTTTTTTTTCAAATTTATTTTTATGTCAAAAATATTACTTATATAACTCTTAAATTATAATTTAAAAATTTAAATAGATTTAGATTATGATGTATATCAAGTTTGGATTGGATCGGAGTATAAAACCCAATAATGACTCAAAAATCAAATGAATCGGCCGTGTCCGATGATTTTAGAACTGAGTAAATTTAGATTTAATCAGAAAAATAAAATTGATGTAATTTTAAAACTTGACTCGACCCTATAAATTCTTTGAAGTGGATCGGGTTATGAGTCAATCTAATTTATTTTTAATTTTAAATAAAAAAATTTAAATTGTTTTGAGAACAATGTGAGGTGCGATGAACATTTCGAAAGAAGATTGATCATTCTTCTCATAAGAGAATCATGAACTTTTTCATTCACCTGTCTATCGCATGATCTAATTTTTTGCGCGAAGTAGAGTAAATCCTGCGGAAGATGGAACCCGTCCTCGTACGGCTCTGGTGGTCCGGCGGACGAACGAAGCGGCGAGAAATGCGATGTGCTCTCACATAACGGCAAAGGAGACGGGCGTTTAGTTTGTCACCATTTTTCTGGGGAATCGCCGTCGGTGTGCGGCGCTCCGTTGGCCGTCGTCATGACGAGAGGCTGACAGCGACGATGGTAGACTGCATATCTTAAACCCCAACCGTCACCCTGGCCGTCAGAAACAAAAAAAATCCCGTTAACCCATACCCTGAAATATATAAACAAAGCGCCGTCAATTTAAATTTGTTTACTTGTTTGTTAGCGGTAAGGAAATGGTTTTAGTTTTCGAAACCCATTCCAGTTGCCGAATGCCCGTACATCCCGTGCCAGCTGTTACGGATAGAGCACGACGGCTTTTGATGCACGCAACCAGGATCTAATCACCACGAGGAGGTAAACATACCTCTGGAGCAATGTAAATGGGTTGGACTTGAGCTGTAACGGAACATCCAGCTTTCCTACCAAATACATCAAGATTTATTATTATTAATCAATGTCTGATCCATTATATTTACTTAATCAATAAATATTCTTTTAATCATTCGGCAAAATTAGCTAAATGGCGTTTCTTAAAGCTTATGAATATATTTTACCCTATCTGAATTAGAAATTTGTGAAAATGCAACATAATTTTATCTAATTCATGAGGATGAATATTTTTTTAATAAAACTAAAACACATAATAGAATATGGCATGCAAGTTGGTATTTATAAAATTCCTTCAAATATATACTTGTATGCACGCATATCATTGGTTTATGTATCACGTGGCGCTATAGTTTGTTTGTATTCAAAGAGTAGATTTTGAAGAACCGTACAAAGGCAATGAGTGTTTCACCGGGAGGTGACCAAATCTTGACACTTCCGTGAGATATGTTTTTCTCCACCGCCCACGAGCCCCCTACGCGATCGCAATGCCTAGGAGCGGGGCTCAAAACCGACGCCGTCCCTTTCCTTTATATTTACGATGCTGCCCTTCCACTCCAACGTAGTAGCCGTTTGGTCTGCGGTTCCCGTCACCTCCCATGAGCAGGAAATTTTTTTATTTTATTTTTTTATATTTATTTTTTAAAATACCTCGCCTCCAACTCATTCCCGAATCCACGTAAAACCGCTATTTCAACTCCCGATTTCATGGCCACCTAAGCCCACCTTGGACACAGCTGACCATATAAGATGGATAAAATTAAAATCATCACTTAAACATATGGTTTTATTGAAATTGCTATTTGGATAGATGATTTCAGTGAAATCACCGCTTGAACCAGCTATTCCACTCAAATTGCCATTTGAGCTGACGGTTCCAATGAAATTACGAGCTTTGCAATTTGCCATATTCGTTTGAGACCGACGGGCGGTGTGGATGGGTGAGGGCCACATGCGGTATAGGAGGCGAGGAGCTATGGAGCAGCTGTCGAGAGCGATGTGGATGCTTGTGTTGCGATGCTGGAGGCGCGATGGGCCAGGGTGCTGCGGGGACTGGGATGTGCAGAGCAACAGGGCTCGTGCAAGGGACGATGGGGTGGGTGAGGGTGGTGAAGCCGCGCATGATCGGAGGTGGTGCAGGAAGGTGGGAGGAGATGTCGAGCAATGGTCAGGGGGTGGTATAGACGGCGCGGGGGGCTGGGAGGCGATGGAGGCACGACGGGCCTAAGCTGCATGTGGCCGGTGGCCGTGCAGGGGTCCACTAGGGGTAGGAGGTTCAGCGCAGAGTCGTGGGAGGAGAACGAGGAACGGTAGATTTTTTTATAATAACAATAAAATAATTTATATTATTATAAAATATTATTTTTAAAAATAATTTCAAAAAATATGTGAGTTGTGAGTGAATCGGAGTAGGGCTGTTCATTCGATTTTAACCGATCTGATTCGATCTAAAAATTGAATAATAAAAATATAAAAATCGAAAATCGATTTAAATAAGAAAGAAATCGAACCGAGAATTTTGATTCGGTTCCATTTGATTATTCGATTTTTTAATAAATTTTTTATTTTTAATTATTTATTTTAAATATAATATATTTAAATAATTATTATTGATTCATTGTTAGTTTGCTGTATTACATTTGATTAAATTCAGAATCTATTGAATTTGTTGTTTGATAATTTTTTATATTAAAAATTAAAAATTAATAAATAATAATATATTGATAATTGATAAATAATAAATTGATAATAAATAAATTATAATATATCAAAAATCACATTATCTACAATACAAATAAACAATCAAGCATCATAATAAATTATAATAATAGATCAAATCTAATATCCAATCATCCATCCATGTAGCTTACAAATTCTTAAAATAGTAAACAACATACATTTAAATTGTGGTTTCGATTTTCGATTCAATTTTTAGATTTTTTAATTTTTAACTAAATTAAAAATAAAAAATTTTAAAAATAAAAATTAAAAATCGAATCGAACTATATTCGATTCAATTTTTCGATTTGGTTCGAATCGATTTTCGGTCTGAAATCGAATTATGAACAGTCCTAGATCGAAGGAGCTATGGATCGCATCGGAGGGGGGTTGTGGATGCTCGGCATAGAGCCGTAGGAGTTTAAAATAAATTTTTAAATAATAAAAAAATATTAATTTTTAAAAATGTATGGGTGGGTGTGGAAGAGCGACGGCTGGGCGGAGGAGCCGCAAGTGGCGTCGGAGCGGGGTGTGGGTGTTCGATACTGAGGGGAGAAAAAAGAAACAAAAAAAAAATTAAAATACTAATAAAATATTATTTTAAAAAAATAATTTTGAAAAATGCATAGGTGGGTGCGGAGGAGTGGCGGTCGAAGCGGAGGACCTCGCGACCTTTTTTTCAAAATTATTTTTAAAATTAATATTTTATTATTATTTTAAAATTTTATTTTACACTTTCACAGCTCTGTGCCTAGCACCCACAACTCCCCCTCCGGCGCGCCCGCGGCTCCTCCGCCAGACTACCACCCCTCCAGACCCACCAATGTATTTTTCAAAATTATTTTTTAAAAATAATAATTTATTATTATTTTAAAAATCTTTTTTTTTTTTATTTTTCCTTCTCTTCTCATAGCTTCGTGCCGAACACCCACCCCCTTCCGACGCCACCCGCCGCTCCTTTGTCCGGCTGCTGCTCCTCTGCCCCCACCCACTCATTTTTTTTCAAATTATTTTTAAGATATATATATTAATTTTTTAAAAAAATAATAATAATATATGCAAGTAAATACAAAAATTTATATAATACTAAAATATTATTTTTAAAAAAATAATTTTAAAAAATATACGGATGAGTGTGGAGGAGCGACGGCCTTGCGAAGGAGCCGCGGGTGGCCCCAGAGGGGGTGGGTATTCAGCACAGGACCACGGGAGGAGAAGAAAATTTTAAAATTTTTTTAACATATTAAAAAAAATATTAATTTTAAAAAATACTTAAGATCCAAAAAAAAATTTTAGATAATAATAAAATATTATTTAAAAAATAATATTAAAAAAATACTTAGAGTTAAAGGAACTCACCCAGGTGGCTCTCAAGCGCACCCCTCGATAGATGATTTGCGGTTGGAAGATATTTATTTTTTAAATTATTTTTTTGAATTAATATATTATTATTATTTTATTTTATTTTATTTTTTGGGTTTTTTCCTCCTCCCTTGGCTTCGTGCTGAAGCCGCACCCCCCTGACCTGCGGCGTCACCCGCCGCTTCTCCGTGCGTGCCCACCCCCCCAGCCCCCTCCTGCAACCGCACCGTCCATCGCTGCTCCGCTCACCCCCCCGCCCCCTCCCCCCACACTCGCTGCTGCTCCGCACATCTCCCCTCCCCCGCACGCCTGCGGTCCATCCCCACCCTGCATGCTGTCCTCCGCCCGCACGACCCCTCCCTCTGTCGGTGGGTTCTCCATGCCCAACCCCCTCCGACACCACCCGCAGCTCATCCGCCCACCATTCCTCTGCGCCTCCTCCTCCGCACGGCCCCCCTCCCCCGCCACCGGCCCCCACCCCCCCCCTCCCCCCCCCAACCCGCGACTTCCGCGTGCCACCCCCACCAGCCCCCAAACTCCACCCCCTCCCCCTACCCCCGTCGCAACTTCTCCATGTCACCCCCACGCACCCATGGATCCTCCGTCCTCTGGCCTCTGATTGCTCAAAAAAATAAAAAATAAAAATAAAGGACATATCAGCATCAATGTATCCATGAAATCGTCAGTTTAATCCACGATCTCAACATGGATGGTAACTTGAAAAATAAATTTGGAGAGGTGGTATTTTTAAAAATAAAAATAAAAAATAAAAAAATCCTCATAAACGTACCAATTATGAATCATGATGTGACTCATGGCGACTGATGACCGTACAAACAACAGAGCTAGGTCTTGTGAGGGAGGTCAGCTTACGGGGAAGTTGTGGCGAACATGGTCTTTCATCGTGATCGCTGATCCGACGGCCAGGATCGATGGCATCGTTCGTACAGCGGAGAGACAGAGGGGGAGGGGAATGCGAGGCCACGTTGTGGGCCCAGCGCAATTCTCGGCTGTGTTTCCGCGGAGACCGGGAGTTTCCCTCGATAAAATAAACCCGGAGTTGGAAGCCACTAATTGCCAAGCGGGGTCCAACCCATTCCAATTTCCCTACTTTTTTGCTTCTCCCACAAACGTTTTGAGGTTTCTTTTTATTATTCCAAAGTGGGCCCCACTCAAAAGGATTGGGGACGTTGGCCACGTTCTCACATGGGTGACGCCAGCAAATTCCACCGCCACTTCCCGGTTCTCGCGTTCCGTCGCCGTAGCCGGACTCCGCTGGACGGCTGGAGAGGGCCCAAAAGGCGTCTTAGTCATCAGGTAGGTTTACCGGAAGGTAAACAAGGTGGCGGGGTGGCGGAAGAGCAATCCGTCCTTCCATATCAGATGAGAAGCTATAGCATTAAAATTGTATTTGGCGGCTGAAACTTTATCTAAATTATTAATAATTTAAAATAAATTTATTTGATTATTAAATTTGATATATTTTTTGAATGATGAATTAAATTATTTTAACAATTCAGATTATTTTAAAAAGAGATAACTATTCAGATTATTATTTATTTAATAATATTATAAAAAAAATTTTTAAACAAAATTATCTTCAAAAAAATACACAAAATTCATCCCTCTATTGCTTTTTTCGACAGCTCTCATCCTCCCTTTCTTCTTCAAACTCCCCCATACCCTTAGTGCCCTCGTTCACCTCCCCTTCATTTATGCCCCCCGTCATCTTCGAATATGGCTCCCACTTCTATACCGCATCGACCTCTCCTCTCTTGCCTCCGTTATCACCGTCCCTTCCTCCGACGACCCAACTACTACCCCCTCCTTTCACCATATATATTTTAAAAATCTTGATTTAAATTTAAAAAATAAAATCAAACTGTTTCCCAGTAATTTAAGATTTCACAAAATTTTATAAGATTATTTTAAAATTTTAATTTTATATTATTGATAATTTGATTGTCATACCAAACATGACAATCAAGATTTCTAGTAATTTTACTGCAATATTATCAACATACACCGAACATAATAATCAAGTTACTGGTAATTTAATAGTGATAATTTATCTTGAAGGTAATCTACATTATCTTTCAAGATTACCTGACGATATATCAAACCCAATCTAAGGGTTCGTTTGGCTGGAATATGTAATAATTTGATAATTTTAAAAAAAATTGAAAAAATAATTAAAAAAAATAATTTTTATATTGTTTGGTTGGTGGAAAAATTACTTCGAAAAATGACACAGAAAAAAAATTACTATATTTGGTTGGAGATAAATCTGTATGGGAATATGAGCAAATTTATAAATATATCCTTCAATATAAAATAATTTTTTTAAGATTTTGCTACGGTGCTCTAAAGAATATTTTAGTCCTTTTATTTTTTATCTGTTTCTGAATGTCGGATTAAATATGGACCATTCGGATTTCAGCTAGATGGAGTGTCCATATACATGGTTGGTACGGTAAATATTTTAAAAATTGAGATTATTTTGTACCATAATTATTTTTTTAAAAAAATCTTCTCTTTCTCCATGGGCCATCGGAGGGGTTTGGGGTTGGCGGTGGTGGTGCAAAGAAGCTGCGGGCTCTGCAGGGGTTGGGTGGGGGCAGTGGCGTGGAGAAGTTGTGGGCTATCGGGGGGTGGGGGTGCAGCGGCTGGCGATGGGAGGGCCACAAAAAAGTTGTCAGCCACAGGAACGGGGGTGCGAAAAAGCTACTGGCAATGGGATGGGGGGCGTGGAGAAGTAGCCGGTTGCAGGGTTGGGGGCATGGAGAAGCTATCGACTGTGGGATGGAGGGCGTGGAGAAGCTATTAGTCGCGGGGGTGGGGGCATGGAGAAGCTGTCAGTCGCAGGATGGAGGGTGCAGATAAGCTGTCGATAAGGGGGTGGGAGCGCGTAGAAGCTACCGCAACGATTGTAGCGGTGGGAGGGTGCGGAGAAGCTACAGGCCATGGGGGCAGGGGCACGGAGAAGCTACCGATCGCAGGGATCGGAGGAGGTGATAGTGGGCCGTGGGGGGACGAAGCCTTGATTCGCATCGGGGGAGGGCGATGGTGCGGAGAAGCTCATAGGCCACCGAAGGGATGATAGCATGGAGAAGCTACGAGCCACCTGGGGGGTGGTAGCACAAAGAAGTTGCAAGCTACTCCGGGGGGGGTTGCTAGCAAGGAGAGGAGGGAAGACGACGGAGGAGCCACGGGTGGCGCCAACCGGGGGGGACGACAAGCGTGGAGGAGGCACAAGCAAAGGGAGGAAGAAGAGAGGAATAATAATAAAAAAATATTATTTAAAAAATAATAATATATAAAAAAAATAATATATCATATCTTAAATATTTTTATAATAAAATAATATAAAAAAGTACGGTAGTAAATCTATTTTTTAATATTAGGATAGCATTATCATTTTCAATTAGATTTTATATAGCAACTATAATCATGTATCTTTTTACATAATGCTATCTTTACGTTAATTTTTTTGTAAAAATTTTTTATTGAATAAATTTAAAAAAACATCAGAACAAATTTAATGATTACATATGTAGGTTTATTAAAGATATTTTTGTCAAGTATAGATTATCTCTACTCAGAAATTTAGAAATATCAATCTTTCCATGATATTTATTTTATTTTTTCTCTCCAAAAAATAGCCATGGGCCCACTAAATTTTTTACCATCTTTTTTTTCCATTTTTTATACTAAATATGATAATTTAATATCAGATTCTTTTTCCCATACCAGATTATCCCAATCAAACAAGTCCTAAGTACTGTTCAATCGAAACAAAATGAAGTATCAAAATAAATAAAAATAATAACCATTTACTTGAACGGAGATCAAAAATATATTTCAAAACTATATTATGTAATAAATTTTTAATAAAGAGAGCAACTATCCAAGCAACTGTTTTTTTTTTTTTTTTTTGCTAAAAATCCAAGCAAGTGTTCAAGAGAAAAAAAATGCAATTTAAACCATATGAAAGACCAAGCTATAATATTACCATTTTTTTAAAAAAAAGAGGACCAAACTATAACAAGAATGGACTGGCTCGCTAACTAATATCTTGCAAGTTCATACCCCGTGTTCACAGAGATTTTGGGTTAAATATATCGGATTACATTCACGATTTCATATTGGTATTGCACCAACCAGCAACAATAGGTTTAACATTCCACCCAAAAAACAATGTCTAATATATAAGCTTGAAAGGTGGGAGACCAATATAAATATGTTCTTAGATATCAGACTCGGAAGAGTTTAGGATGGAGATTGATGTAAATGAATAAAGAAAAGGGCATTTATAAATAGGGTTTAAATGGTCTGATCATTTGCTTGTGGTAGGTTAATTATCAAAATATGAGATATATCGAATTCCAACGTGGTCCAGGTGATCAGTTAGACCTATCTTTGTATCCAGGCCAATTGTTTGGAATTGCACGCCGGGTTTCAATGTCCACCACCTTCCACCAAAAAAGGGAAACAAGGGATGGATTTTTTGATCATAAGTCGTGAATAATTTCATGATTAGATTGCAAAATCTATGGAAAATGATTAGTTCAACAAGGAATTGTGCAATTGTGGAAAAACTTCCATCATTTCCTTTGGTGCATTCCAAAAAGATTTGTTGCACAATGTATTGTCTCTAGAGTCTTACAATCCTTTGAAGGTAAAAATGTTCTGGTAAAGTCACTTGAGTATATCATTTGAGAAGAGCCCTTTGGCACGTGCACCACATATCTCATCTCACAACTCTTAAAGCACTCTCTCTTTTTTTTCTCTAAAAGCCTACTTAGGATAATTATAGGAGATCGGGTTCTTTAATTACGTCAAGAACTCAATAGCATGGTCATTACCCACTATTTCAACTTTTCATCAATCTTTCTTTTCTCTATCACCCTTCTCTTTTTATAGAACCGCAAAACCTCAAATATGCTCAAGCTAGAGGTCCTCGCCTTACTGCCAATGGCATTCACCTCCAGGCATCAACTCTCTCATCTTGTCCAAATGATACTATAACCGATAGATTAATTTCATCACTGGAGACCTTAAAAAGTGGAAGAAAATCAAACGAGCATGCTCAGATATTAGGGAGGCTTAGGTATGGATTGCTTCGTCATGTAATATGTATCAACAAGTAACAATATTGGCCACGTATTAACCCGATTTGAGGTGCACGTCTCTATAAGGCACAAGGTTGTCTCCACAAAATAATTGGTGCATACCGAATGTGTATCAACATACGAGAAACTTCAAACATGTATTAATTAGACATGTCCTATGTATTAGAAAACAATGATTTAACTATGTATTACTTTAATTTAAAATGTACCATTAAAAAAAAAAAAAGAAAAAAAGAGTACGTATCCATGACACGGTGATGTATCAATGAGTTTTTGCATTGTCGTCATATCATCGACTGGGACAACTGCACCAAGGTCTCCTTCCTTTGGGTGAGCCCAAGCGTCATGCTCTCCCTTTGATCCACTATCCTGTATGTCGGTGCAAAGGAAAGAAAGCAAATCCCTTCATGTCTCCTCACATGGGCAAGATCATTGTTAGATTTGACCGGATTAAATTGTCCCAGTCGAATCTCGCTGCGCTCCAGAGGAGAAAGGAAAGGACATTATATCTCACGGGCATTTGGACAAGGCGATGGTGGCGGAAGGGAGAGTGGTGGCCACCAATTTCCTCTTTCCTATCCTATCTCTTTATTTATTTTTAATTTTATTTTTCTCTTAGTTTGGTCTATATTGTAAGAGTTCTTTAAGTGATTTACATTATGCACACCCCTCTTTCCTATCCTGTCTATTTATTTATTTATTTATTTTTTTTTTCTCTCTTAGTTTGGTGAGTTCTTTAAGTGATTTTTGATTTATATTAATGCGTATTTTGGGATCTGTGAGATGGAGTAAATGGTGTGCCAAGAGAACCTTCCCTGATGATGTACTCCAGCGACGCACCAGAGGATTTCAGTCCTTGCTTAGAGTTACCCACGCAGAGCAACAGAAGGTTTCTCCTACTCAACTTCATTATAGTCATTGTAGTGTATGCTGCCATGCTTGGTCGAAAGTAATCGGTTCCTATTCATAGTGACGTAGCATTTGCATTGACCTGATAGGGGTTTTATCAACGACTGAAGAGTCCCAAAGAGTGGCAGGAAAGAAGTGACATTAGAGGAGCAAGGGTGG
The DNA here is from genome assembly GCF_000442705.2 of Elaeis guineensis. NCBI lineage: Eukaryota > Viridiplantae > Streptophyta > Magnoliopsida > Arecales > Arecaceae > Elaeis > Elaeis guineensis. The sequence continues at coordinate 102,508,875 of NC_025994.2, forward strand.
GAATATGGCATCAGGAGGGGGAAGGGGGAACACAGAATGTCGAACTTTCTACCTACCCTACCTAACATTTTAGTAAAGAAATGAAGTGGAGAACTTCACTCTAGAATTAGTGTTGCTTTTAAGCTGCACTGCTGATTGTTTCTAGTTGAGTTGTAAGTGTAAAGATGAATTTCCCCTCTATTCCTGTTTCCTGCCAGTCTCGAATCAACGTTGTTTTGCGCCAAGATGCTGATACTCGGCCGCTTAAGCTTAAAGCATTGAAAAGATGAAATCTTCCGCCATTTTAATACCTTGTTTCTCCGTCTTCTGACTGCTCTTTTTCAACATGGAACTGAAAAGGCCAATGTTCTGCGTGCTCTATGGTGGGTAAGGGTCACATGCTTCTCCATAATTATATTATATTAGATTAAAGCTAGGTGGATCACGGTGAAATGCTAGTAGGATTGAAAGAAAAAGCAATGGTATAGAACAGCCTTGATGAGGGCACTCAGACCATACCATTTAACCAATAGTGCTGCCAGTAGAAGGGTTAATGATCATGATTAAGGTAGATGTTCATAAAAAAGATACTTCAATCTCAACAAGGAAAGATATCTTTTCTTGATTTTAGCAACTGTTTTGAATAATGAGTGTATCACAATTTCATCTACTACCAAAACACTAAAGTAATATGACATTAGCCAACAAATACATTCCTTTGTAGAGGGGATACAAACAAAAATCAAGCAATCTTCCCTGCGTTATATTTTTTGAGAACGCCTTCCTTTTGATGTCAATGATGCAAGAAATTTGAAGGTTCAACCACTGCATAGCATGTCCACAAAAATTGTCCATCAAGAAGAGAGAGAGAGAGAGAGGAAAAAAAAAACAAGTATCAGCAACATAACAAGTAAGCTAACATAAAGGAGAAAAGCCATGCAAACAAATAAATACAAAATTCTCTATCCGCGTTGCAGTCGGCCACCTCTACCAAAAGAACGACGGCCTCCCCTATAGTGAGGCTTCCTACCACGAAAAGATGACCTCCCTGGATTGAATTGCATAGGAGGTCGGATATCCCCCCGACCAGTAGCTGATGGTGGCTGTTCATGATTCTGCACGTTACAAGAACTTGGAGCCCCTTGTTCTTGCGTATTATTGCACCCAAATGTTACCTGGCTGAAGTTTCCCTGTGCTCCTGATCCCAGAGACATGGTACAAGCAGATGGATTCACTGGCCCACCCAGCAATGCAGTGTTGGCCAGGGCTGCGAGACTAGAAATTAACTGCTGATATAGCATTCCATTTGGAAAAATATTAAAAGCTTGATTTTGATGCAGGTGATTGTAAGCGTCGTCTCCTGGCTGCTGACCTGGTGATACGTTCATGAGAAATCCTCCTTGCATACCCATAAAATGCTCCTGAGGTGGAAAACCATGATTCCAGGTGGCATTTGGCTGCTGCTGAAGTGCATATCCATGACCCCAATAGGTGGTTGGCTGCTGCTGAGGTGGAAATGCATTACCCCAACTGGCATTTGGCTGCTGCTGAGGTGGAAATGCATTACTCCAACTCGCATTTGGCTGCTGCTGGGGTGGAAATCCATGCGTCCAAACGGCATTTGGCTGCTGCTGCGGATGAAATCCATGAGTCCAAACGGCATTTGGCTGCGGCTGCGGATGAAATCCATGAGTTAAAACAGCATTTGGCTGCTGATGCGGAGGAAATCCATAAGCTGAAACAGCATTTGGCTGCTGCTGTAATGACTGCTGAGACAGATCACTAAAACCACTGTCACCTTGCACTGCAGACGGAATGATGGCAGGAGCACTCATGCTAGGATTTCCAGCTTGAAAAGAAGAAATGTTACTCTGACCCAAATTACTTGTTCCTGGTGTTGTCTGAAGGGACGCCGGAACACCAGGTAGTGGTTGGCTCATTGCTACCGATGTATGAGGGGCAGGAGCTGGCATGTCCTCTTGGACCATGGCATCCTTATAATTGGCCCTCTTCATGTCAGATACAAATTCTTGATTCCCATGTGACCTAACGTTACAGTCTCTCTTTGCCTGTTGCAGGGATCTTTTGTACTCAGCCTCTTTCTCATCATCAGAAAATTCCACCTCATCTTTCAGCTCCTCGTCATGCTCACCAGATGCATCATATCCTTTCTTATGAAGTTCTTTTGCATTGAGGATACAGTTGGCAAACTCCATGACAAAAGAGACAGCAGTTCCCCCGCTAATTCCAACTGGTAGCTCCTGGACTGAATTGTATCTAACAACATAGTAGGGGTTCTTGACAGGTCCAAAAATCTCATCTACCGGACCTAACAGTGACCTTGTGTCTGTTATCCATAGAATGGAACCCTCATTGAGAGGATTGTGTTTCGCGGAACCGTTCACAATTACTCGGTTAGCCAGTATCTGAAATAAGAAAGAGCAAAAAGATTAAGACAATCATGTTACAAACTACAGAAAATGACTAATCCGCAGGATCCTTCTTTTTGCTTATTGCCCGAATTAGCCATAGGCAGCATTAAAAGTAAAGGATTTAAGAATAACCAACCACTGGTACTTCTTCTGAAAAGGCAGAAGTATCTTAGATTATATACTGAAACCACCAGTTGACAGGACGAAGAGTGTCCTGAAGATAAAATAAAGCAAGTAGAAAGAAGCCTAATGTTATCTTTGAACATATTCTATTAATCATTACTTGTATCTGGGAATCGAACATATTAACAATGCCTACATGCATTAAGACCATAGTTGTCTCTCCAGAATATAAAGTTATTCTGCTTGATGAAGAGATGACCCCTCTAATATGTTTTGGAAGATCAAAAAGTAAATGCCTCAGTTCACATGTTTACACATTTATTAGTCCTACAGATGAATTGCTCTTCGCCACAGTTTATGTGATGTAACATGCTTGATCATTTTTTTCTTCCATAACTGTAATGACAGCACAACAATCATTCAGAGAAGAAGTAATACACTATTGAAAATGACATATTCAATGGGTTATACGTACAAAGCATTACATTTCTGAGAATATAAGCAGCCACAAAAACTGTAAATGAGTTGTTTTGAGTTTCATATAACTTACAGATGATATGACTCCCACTGGTAAAGTCTGATGATGCGGTTCCAATGATACTTCGATTTTAGGAACTGGTGGAAGGACCTGCAGTATAGGTTCTCTCCGTTAGTATCCAAAACCCTTCTAAGTTGTATATGCATGACTGTAGTTGGGAGGTTATACCACAATGAGAAACTTACGACCGAGAACACCAAACTACATATGGGTGAACATTCACTGTGATGAATCAAGTTATCCAACTATTCTTTCTAAAACTTTGCATGAACCTAAATGATGTGCAGACTAGACCATATCATAGCTCTAGAAAGGAGATCTAAAATCGCAACATACTAGAGTGTAAAGAGTGTAAAATAAATTCAAAAACAATGTCAAGAGAAAGTAGAACCATGTTAACTGATCAAAAGATATGAGAACGATGCATTTACAATGAGGGACCACGAAAAGCATAGAAACTTCTACATGCACAACATAAGCAGACTATGATTCTGTAGACATTTCGAAAAGGTAAATTTTAAAGAAATAAGGAAATGGAAAGTCTAACAAGCAACTGTTTATGAATTTCCTATATTTGAAAACAATCAGGTTAAAATGGCGCATATGTAAACCAAAAATGACCATCAAGTACTGAGCATCTAGAAGTATCTTTATGTTTTTCATCCGCATGTCATGAAGGTGTCTCTAAACATTTATTGAAGCATTATGTGACGGAAAAGCTGGTAAAACAGCTCCCCTATATGTTAATAAATTTAATAATACTCTATTTAATTTTGTGCTAGAGTTAGTAGTTAGGCTCAAATTGTGACATTGATGTCGAATGATGATGACTACATGGTTTGGCAATAAAAGGGAAGGAATATCATGAGTTGAGGTGCTATCTGTCCTAACACATCAAAGACCTGAGTTTGAAGTGTCCATGCTTATGTGAATTACTATTTGCACAGCTTGTCTACTTAGTTGATTGAGAAAAACTATCTCATATTATGAAATAATTCAAGTGTTGAAGCATACATATGATGGGACAGTGTTTCAACTTTGTTCAATGTATTAAAATATTTGCTTCCACAGACAACTAGGAAATAGTTAAAGTTACTGAGATTAAACTGTGACATTGACAAGCTAGGGTTTTCTTCCACCAACTGATATTCTAGTTCATGGCAAAACCCGAGTTACTACAAGTAGGTGACTAGCGTGGGAGCGGATTCAAGCGTGGATATGGAGAAGGTTTGCATAAAAGGAATTGAATAAGAGAACACTTAGGAAACAAGTATAAGAATGAGTTTATAGATATTTTGATGCAGGCGGCCCCTGGATGGAAGTAATTCCAAACTAGATTATGCAGACAAAAAGGAACACAGTATGTCTCTTGGCCTTCATTTTTCCTTTTATACTTTCATTAAATTTGAACTCTACCGATGACAATAAGAGATGAAACTATATTACAAAAGCAAATATGCCTATACATCTCCGACATTAATCCTATACTTCTGAATACTGCCAAAAAATTTGTAGCTTTCACATGATCTATTGCTTATGAAAGTTCAGAAAATCTATATGTCAACAAATTTAACAAGGTCTTATTTAATTTAGTAAACTTAAAACAAAACATTTTGCTCAAATTGCCATGCTGAAATAGAATGATGATGCCAACATGGTTTGGCAATAAGAGATAGGAATGAATATCATGACTCTGGAGGTGCTAAGTGTCCAAGCTAATATTTGCCGCCTCATTCGCTTAATTCAAGTATTGAAGCATCTCATTTTACAAAAAGCCATCTCATCTTATGAAATAATTCAAGTATTGAAGCATATACATGACGAGATGGTGCTTCATCTCGTTTCTTTGTTTTAAAATATTTCTTTCCACAAATTATTGGGAAACAATTGAAATTTAGTTAAGATTAAATTGTGTAATTGGCTAGCCAGGATTTTCATGGCAAGACCTTAGTAGGAATAGGTGACTAGTGTGGGAATGGATTTGAGCATGGGTATGGTGAAGAGGGCCTCCAAAAAAGGAATTGAACAAGCAAACACTTAAGAAGCAAGTGCAAGAACAAGTTTATAGAAAGATTCTGAAGTGCCCCATAAATGAAAGTTTCCTGCTATTAAGGGTAAATCACTTGTTGCCAGACTTGCCCTCGGACATGCATTTGGTATGAATTTATTAAGAGCCAAAGATGATTCAAGATGTAATTGGGGAAAAAAATAAGAAGTTATGAAAACATGACATGGTGTACTTCGATCCACAAGGTCAATCCTATGACTGGATAAGGCTTGGAAGATGAAATTAGCTCATACAAACAAAAAAGATCATAATAAATCTCTTGGCCTTCACATTTCTTTTTACACTTTCGCTAAATTTGAACCATGCCTATCACAATAAGAGATGAAATTATAATCCAAAAGCAAATTAGCCCATCCACATCCAACATTATCCCATATTGGAAACTGTTGCTGAACTATGTGTATAGTTTCCACATGATTGGTTACTTTGGGAAATTGCATAAATTTTGTCCTAAATGTCAATAAATTTAATGAGACTCCATTTAATTTAAGGCTAGAATTAACATTTTATTCTCAAACTAACATGTTGATGTAGAATGATGATGTCAACATGCTTTGGCAATAAGAGATGGGAAGGAATATCATGACCAAGGAGGTGCTAAGCATCCTGGGCATCAAAGACAACGATGACCCTCCATTTGAAGCAAGGTTCATCATCTCGGTACTAGACCCCGTATCAGTACCATCTTATTATAGTGTTGATTGGTGGTTCGGTACAGTATAGTATGATAGTGTCGGTACAGTATGATATGCCCCATATCGGATGGTATGTGATGATACAGGAAACCATAATTTGAAGTGTCCATGGTCATGTAAGTCACCATTTGCACGCTCATTTGCTTAATTGATCAAGAAAAACTATCTCATACAATGAAATCATTCAAAACTTAAAGCACACATATGATGGGATGCAATTTCAACTCAGTTCTTTGTTTTAAAATATTTGTTTTTAGTATCTTTTAGGAACTAGTCGAAAGTTAGTTGAGATTAAATTGTGTAATACACAAATTTAGGATTTTTTTTTGCCAACCAATATTCTAGTGTCATGGAAAAACCTTAGTTACTAGAAGTAGGGGACTAGTGCGGGAGCAGATTCAAGCATTGGTATGGTGAAGGTCTCCACATAAGAAATTGAATAAGAAAATGCTTAGGAAGCAGGTAGAAGAATGAGTTTACGGTGAGATTCTAAAGCAAGCACACTCTTAGATGGAAGTTTCCTGCTTCTACGGGAAAAATCCAGAGTTGCCAAACTTGCCTCAGTCATGAATATAATATAAATTCATTTAGAGCCAAAGTTAGTTTGAAATCTAACTGAGAAAACTAAAAAGTTAGGAAACTATTGCATGGTGTACTTCAATCCACAAAGTCAACCATACTGATTGGATAAGGCTTGCAAGTTGAAATTATGTCATGCAAGCAAAAAAAATAAAAAAAAGATCGTAGTAGATCTCTCGGCCTTCATATTTGTTTTGATTATTACACTAAATATGAACTCTACCAAAATATGAGATAAAACCATATTACAAAAGCAAATTTTTTGCCCTTAATCTCCAACATTCATTGTAGCTTTCGCATGATTTATTGCTTCTGAAAAGTGAGTGAATTTTGCTCTATATATCACTAAATTTGATAAGACACTATTTAATCTAGTGCCAGAGTTAACACTTTTTGCTCAAATTGACAGATTGATGTAGAATGATGATGTCAACATGGTTTGGCAATAAGAGATGGGGAAGGATATCATGACTCAAGAGGTGCTATGTAACCTAAATTTGAAATGTTCATGCTAATGTAAGTTACCTATTTGCATGCCTTGTTTGCTTAATTAATTGAAAAAAAGACTCATATAATGAAAATAATTCAAGTGTCGAAAGCATACATATGATGGGATAGTGTTTCAACTTGGTTTTTGTTTTAAATATTTGCTTCAACAAATTACTAGGAAATAGTTTAAAGTTGTTGAGATCAAGGATTCACGTCCCACCGGAACACCGGGATGGAGTACCATCCCATGTGTCGGGACAATCCTAATTGCGACATCCCCTGTCCTAAATGTCGGGATAGGACGGGACAGCGGTGCGTCTTGTTCCATGAAAAAATCGGGACAGCCCTACCCCATGGGATTTAAAATCTTAGTTGAGATTAAAAGGTGTAATTGGCAAGTTAGGATTTTTTTCCATCAATTGATATTCTACTTTCATGGCAAAACCTTAGTTATTATAAGCAGGTGACTAGTGTGGAGCAGCTTTGAGCATGGGTATCGTGAAGGTCTCCATAAAAGAATTTGAATAAATGCTTAGGAAGTAAGTATAAGAATGAATTTACAAAGAGATTTTGAAGCAGATGGCTCCTGGAAGGAAGTTTCCTGCTCCCAAGGGAAAAACATATTATTGCTAGCCTTGCCTCAATAGTGAATTTGTTATCAATTCATTAAGAGCCAAAGTTACTTCGAGATCCAACTAAAAAAAAACTAAAATGTTTGAAAACTATGCTATGGCGTTCTTCGATACACAAAGTCAACCTATTAACTGGATAAGGCTTGCAAGTCAACTGTAGCTCATGACAAAAAGGATAATAGTGGATCTCTTGGCCTTCATATTACTTTTTACTTCCACTAAATTTGAACTCTACTAATGACTACAAGAGATAAGTCTATATTACAAAAGCAAATTTGACCATTCGTCTCCAGCATTCATACAATACTTCTGAAAATTGTTGGAAAATGAGTACATTTCATATGATTTATTATTCCTATAAATTGGGTAAATTTTGCCCTATATATCATCAAATTTAATAAGACCATATTTAGTTTAGTACTGGAGTTAACACTGTTTGCTCAAATTGCCATGTTGATGTAGAATGATGATGTCAACATGGTTTGGCACAAAAAGATGGGAAGGAATAGCATGACTCAAGAGTTGAGAAGTGCCCTAGGCATCAAAGAAAGCAAGGACCCTGAATTTGAAGTGTCCGTGCTTATGTAAGTTGCCTATTTGCATGCCTTGTTCGCTTCATTGATAGAGAATGAATATATCATATTATGAAATAATTCAAGCGTTGAAGCATCCACATGATAGGATGGAGTTTCAATGTGGTTCTTGGTTTTAAAATATTTACTTCCACAAATTATTTGGAAAAAGGTTGAAATTTAATTGAGATTAAATTGTGTAATCGACAAGCCAACATTTTCTACTACCAATGGATAATCTAAGACATGGTGGAAACCTTAGTTACTAAAAGCACGTGACTAGTGTGCAAGCGAATTCGAGCATGGGTACGGTGAAGGAAGTCTCTAGAAAAAGATAATGAATAAGAAAATGCTTAGGAAGCAAGCACAAGAACGAGTTTGTGGGGAGATTCTGAAGCAAGTGCGCCCTTCGATTGAAGTTCCTGCTACTAAGGGCAAAATACGATGTTCCCAAACTTGCCTTTTCTGTGAATTTAGTATAAATTCATTAAGAGCCAAAGTTAGTCTTATATCCAATTGAAAAAACTAAAACTTTATGAAAGTATGACATGGTATACTTCGATCTACAAAATCAATCCCATTGACCAGATAAAGATTGCAAGTAAAAATTAACTCATGCAGACAAACAAGATCACAGGATACATCTTGGCCTTCATATTTCTTTTTACACTTCCAATAAATTTGAAGTCTACAAAACACAATCAGAGATGACACTGTATTTACAAAAGCAAACTTTCCCATTCATCTCATCATTCATCCTATACATTTCGAATATTGCTGAAAAATGTGTAGCTTTCACATGATTTATTGCTTAGGGAAACTGAGTCAATTTTTGATACCCATGATGATCAATGCAAACTAAATGTCATACCTATTCAGTTTATTCTTAAGTAAACAAAATTATGATTGATCTATATCTACACTGTACCTATACTATTTATAACTGCAAAAGGTTTGATTCCAGCCATGTATGGATGTCATCATGTTTCATTTTAGTATAAGATTCAAGCATCCCCTGTGTCCCTTGTATTTCTCTTCGCCACCTGTGCAGCCCTGTATTTCTCTTCGTGAGCATATGGCATGCGAAGATGTAGTTGATACATAAACCATAGGTGCTCGATGTATGTCTAGAAAGAATTAAAGCCAACATATTCTTTGAAAAGATAAAAGAAATGCAACATAGCCAGTTCGAGGAAAGCACACAAATTACCTCGACTTCATGCTTGGTCCTGATGGGCCCTCTGATATCCTCCTCTTCATCCACATCACTAGCAACAATCTCACCCTCTTCCACCTCCTCTGCCTGAGCTATCCCTTTCCCTTTGCTTCGATCCTTGCTGTCATCACCGTCATCTTCTTCTTCGCTGCTCGAAGAAGAAGAAGAGGAGGAGGAGGAGTCATCACCGGAGGGCTCACTGTCATCTTCTGATTGCTCAGTCTCTGCTTTGCTGCTCTCCTCATCGCTTTCTTGGGCCACCTTTATCGAATCACTGACCGTACAAACTTCCCTCGATCCATTCCCTCCCTCGGCAACACTGGAACCCCAAGAAGAAACGCCATTGCCATCATTTGAACCACCCACATTAGTCACTCCACCGACGTTCGCGCTCGCTTCCACTACTCCCTCACAGGAATCCTCTCCATGATGATGATGATGCCCACCGTCTTCGGCCAAGGAGACCTTTCCCATCTTTTCATCGATCGACGTTTTCAAGAACTCTTCTTTCAACCTCGATTCGATCATCGTCCTGGATCCAGAACAGCTCTCGCCGAATCCTTCGACGGTCTTCGGGTCGTCAGAGGCATCCAGGTAGGTCGGGCCATTGCCTTCGACCTCGGGCATAAGGAACTGGTCGGGATCGACGAGCCACTCCTTCACGGGATCGAAGTCGGGGCAAGGGTCGTAGAGGAAGGAATCGAAGGCGTCGAATCCGGGCGGAGAGGAGGGTTCGGGGGAGTGGGCACCGCTAGGGGAGGGGCTACACGGACCGGCCATCGCCAACGGGGCTAGGGTTTCTGCGATCGAAATGTGGTTTCAGGGGGACCGCGGCTGCCATTTAAGGGGAGAGGATTGATGCGGAGAAATAAGACGGTGGCTTTCCCGCTGCGCTTCTCGCCAGGGATGATGCCACTTGGTAGGGTTTTGCGAGGGTTTTAGGCAAGAACTGGTGTTGCCAAATGGAAGCGCGTGGGAACAAGAGAATAGTGTAATCAGAACCCTCGAAACCAAAGTTGATGAGATGAAGGGCTGTTGTGGAGGCTCAGCAAGGGAGCAATGATGTCTTTATATATATATATATATATATATATATATATGCACGCGTGCACTAGCATGCACCTTGGGACTTCTATTTTTTTTTAAAAAATAATGATATCTTTATATATATATATATATATATATATATATATATATATATATATATATATATATATATATATATATATATATATATATATATATATATATGCGCGTGTGTTAATTTCTTCAAATTGTATTCGATTTTCTTTTTGTTCTCTAACTAATTACACTTGATTTGAAAGGCTCGAGAATTGATGAGGCTAATTGGTGGATATGGTTATATATAACTAAGAAAAACAACTTACAATTATTCAAAATATATATTTTTAAAAGGAAAAAATTTATTGAAACTATGAAAATAGATCAAATGATAATAGCAAGTTAATCATGGTGTGGTGGGGAAACAAAAGCAGGTCAGAGAGTGTTTTAGATCTTGTTGAGGAAAATTAGTGTGATGGGGAACGATGTAAGCAAGGAATGTAATGAAGTGATGGGACCATTTTGCTAAAAATGAATGAAGGAATTGAAGATAACGATAACATAACAAGAAGAATAAAAAGAAAAAAAAATTATAACTTTTTTACTAAATAATAAAAAAATTGAATTTGTGACTAGCAATTCCTATCACGATATAATTCATGCAATCAATTTTTTTGTGGATGAATGACATCCATTGAGTACATCTAAAAATTCATAAAAAAATATGGTAGCACTTGTGACTGATATTTGCAAGTTTAAGCATGAACACAAATGTATATGAATATTATTAAAGATATAGGTGTTGAATAAATCTTAAAAAGTTATTGGATGTTCTTTTGTATATATTTCTTATTCTAGATAAGCTTAACTTGTTATGATCACTCTTTGAAAGAAAAGGCAAAAAAAAAGAAGTTTGATCAACAATCACCATATATTTGGATTTAAAGAGTGTAGAACTCTTATTACATATGAAATCTAATTTAGAGAGAGTTATCTTTTTAGATTTTATATTGGATTCTCTTTTTTCAAAATATAAGCTTAGCACAATTTAAAAATATTTTTTTATTTTAAAGATAATATATTTAATTTATATTTTTAATCCATTATTTTTTTTAGTTATAGAAGCTTAATTGTAATCAAAAAGAGTTTTATATAAGTGAAACTTCTAATCAAATAAGGTAAATTAGAAATTTTTTTTATAAAATTTTAGAAAAAATGTAATTTTTTGTAGTAGGAATAAGAGGAAGAATAGTTCTATTGCTTTTAAATTTATAATGCGACATGCTCAATTTTTTAGATCTAGGATTTTTCTAAAATTTTGATGGGAGAGAGATTTCTCACTCTCTCTCTCTCCCATCTATTTAATAGATATAAAATGCTTATATGTGCGTATATTTGTATGCATATGTATGTATATGTAACTTGAACTTATATATTTTTTTTGGTCCATGGGTTGATTAATGTAACAGTTAGTGACGGCTACCATCTACATATATATAGACCATCATCTTTAACAACTTGATATTTATTGTAAAAGCTATTTAGGTACCTTATGTTAGATCTAGTTATTAGTGAACCACGAAATTGATCATCTAGCCCTAGGTGTGGACCTCTAATGCTCTTTAAACTAATTAAATCTTGTCAGGATAGATAGGAGTACATGTAGGTTTAATTGTTCTCCGTGCAAAGAGACGGAGAGAGAAATGTATTTATTACATGTTTTCTTTTCTTTTTTCTAATAAAAATTATTTGTTGTGAGTTAAGGTTGGAAAAAATATTGGATATGAATAAATCAACATCCAATGATTCAAGCTGCAACATTATGACATGCACAAATAAAATGAGGAAACTAGACATATTTACTTGACTAAAATTGAAGAAATGGATTTTAATAGATAAATTATAGTAGATAGAGCAAAATATGAATATTAAAATGAAAAGATGAGGTTGATGAACAATAATGAATAAATCATGAAAAAACACATTAACCTTCTAGTGCAAGATGCAACGAATTAGTTGATGATGGTGATGAAAAGTATATCTAGTGACGGTGCCATGGATTTACATGGAGAGCTGTACATCGAGTGAATTTAAGCATGGTGGATGATATCGGTGATGCATGAAGGATTATTTGTTGGTTTTTCCTTGCCTTTCTTTTGTGTCTTTTTGTTGGTTTTGATGACTAATTAATGAAGTTAAATATTCAGTCTTTTTGTTTTAAGCAACACCATTCATTTTGTGGGATGAGGAACCAAGGGAAAGAGGCTCCAAGAATATACAAAAATAAAAGGACCAGCGACGCATTACAAGCATGCGGTGACCTTTAACTCCTCATCCTTTTCGCTTCTCTCCCATGCCAAACTATCACCGATCATGCATGGCTGTGAAGTTCCCAAAGAACTACAGGACTTTCTCTACTCCACCAGTCGGCCGCTTGAGATAGGAACAACCACTCACGAAGTACCCCGTTAGGCATTTTATGTGTTGAATAATTACACAAACCCAAAGATTCACCTTGTTTAGCTCGATGAAATTCACATCACATCCATCCATCCCTACAAACAAACCCAAAGATTCTCCTTATTTAGCTCGATGAAATCTCATCCATCCATCACTATTTCTTATTTAAAAATCAGCCAATGACTTGCATTTAGACTTGCTCATCGGGCAGGTCGAACCAGCCTCAGCTACTGCATTATTTTGTCATGCCTAAGTCGGAAAGGTTTGGGTCGGGCCGAGCTCGGATTAAGTTGATGCATGCAAACCCTAGCATGACTCATTTAAAGAATATGCTCAAATTTTTGGCTCGGTCCATACTGTCGGACTGATAAATCAGTTCCAGACCTGTTCAAAACGTGCCCGACTTGGGCAGGTGATTTGGTATTTTAGCATGCCTATCTACATTTATGTCTAAAGTTGGATCCGATTTTGGTACCCAAAATTTCATCTTTCCAAGTTAATCAAATGCTTCATGCATGTCAAATGGCATTAACAACTAGTTGATGCAACTTTATTCATCCAAACCTGGTGTGGATATCCGGGATAAGCTATAAAATTATAACCATGAAACCTGCATTCTTGAATACAGCTTTCAAATTTGAAAATTCTATTTTTCTTTTTTTTTTTTTGGGATAATAAAGGCAGTTGAAGATTATATTAGCATTAGACCCAGTCTTGGCATAATAATGTAGATCAAAAGAGAAACAAGAAAAGTATAACACATACAGCAATAACAGAACACCCATATACAAGTTTCAAATCCAACAAACTAAAGTAAAAGAACATGCTGGAAGATATCAGACAAAGCATTTAACCATTCGATAAGCAGCAGAAAATCTTATTTGAACGATGTGAAGCAAGAAAGATGATCTCCATTGAAGTCAATCGCTGCATTAGCGATCGGACGATAACTATGGGCATGCGAAATAGCAGATGGGTCGATCACCCCGCTTAGCTTGCACGCACCATGTTAGGATTTGACGCCTCGAGATTCAGCCCACATTGAGCCCACAGTGAGGTACGCGGCGAAAAACGGAGTCCAACGAGACCAAGATCACCTGAATCGGAGCTCGGATGGAGAAGATACGAGCTTTCGAAGATAGCACGAAAACCGAGGCGGCGGAGGACCGCCGGCGACCGGCGGCGGGCGGCAGCGGCGCGGCCGCAGGCGGCGGCGCGCGGGACGCGCGTCCCAGGCCCGCTGGCCCGCGTGGGACGCGGGACCCAGGCCCGGGCGGGACGCGGGACCCAGGCCCGCGCGGGACGCGCGACCCAGGCCCAGGCCCGTGCGGGACGCGCGACCCAGCAGCCTGCTGGCCCATCCCCGGTCCACCGTGGACCGGGTGGTCCACGGCGCGGCCTGTGGACCGCGTGGACGTTTCCCACTCGTTTCTCGCGGTCCACGGCCCTATTCCGTGGACCGGAGCGCGATCTAAGGGTCCAGAGAGCTCCCGATGTTGATCGGACGGCTTGGGACGTGATTTGGCTTGATTAAGGATTCCTAATCACTCTCTAACCTATGTTTAAGGCTTTAAAAAGCCTGAGACACAGCAGAGAACGAGCGGTTTTCGGTTTTCTCGCTGCCGTACGAACCGAGAGGAGAGAGAGAGAGGCGTGAGGCGCTGTGAGAGAAGGAGCAGGAGGCTCCTGGACAGCGGTCGCCAGGGTCTTCAGGGGTTCAGGGGGGTCTCCAAGAGAGAGAGCTTTTGTGAGGGAAACTTTATGTGAGAGATAATTGGGTGTACAAGGGTTGAGGGTGAGGTCTCCTCTTGTAAAATTTTCTTTTCATATTGAAGTTTGCATGCCCCGTGGAGGCGAGCCCTTTTGTGGCTGATCCACGTATTTTGATTGTTTTTCCTTTTGTTTTGTTTCTTCTTTCTTCCTGCTGCATCGCGTGGTACTGAAAGGATCTTGGGAGGTGGTGTTTTGGCCAGACATCGACCCAACAAGTGGTATCAGAGCAAGGCGGTACAAGGACGCAGATTGCAGTGGTGGTGAGCAAGACTGAAGATGGAGAAAACAGGAACAATCAAGATGGAGATCAACAAGTTCGATGGTAAGAGCAATTTCTCCTTGTGGCAGGCAAGGGTGAAGGACGTGCTCATCCAACAGGAGTTGATCGATGCTCTCTTGTGCGATGAGAAACCGACCACCATGGAGGTGCGGGATTGGAAATGGCTACAGATGCAGGCGGTGAGTACCATCCGTATGTACCTGGCGGATGAAGTGGTGATCCATGTGCTGAGCGAGACTTCCCCGACGATGCTGTGGTCGAAGCTCGAGGAGTTGTACATGGCGAAGTCTCTCACCAACACTCTTTTCCTCTGGAGGTAGTTTTACCAACTGCGGATGACTGAGGGACAGAGCGTGCAGGAGCATCTGAGCCACTTCCAGAAGATCCTCACCGACCTTCTCAGCGTTGGCGAGAACGTTGAGGAGAAGACCAGGGCGCTGGTTTTGCTGGCGTCGCTTCCTTCTTCGTATGAGTCCTTGGTGACTGCTCTTCTAGTGGGGAAGAGCACTATCAAGATGGACGAGGTCACCGCGGCGATACTCCAGAACGATGTTCTCAGGAGGGAGAACCCAGCTTCGAGCTCAGGTGGTGATAGCTCAGCTTTGGTGACTTCTGGAGGTGCAGGAGGCGGTAGACGGAGCGACAGGAGATCGCAACGAGGGCGGTCTAAGTCCAGGAGGGACTTGAGCAAAACCAGGTGTTACCGGTGTGAGGAGTTGGGGCATCTAGCCAGAGATTGCCCTCAACTGAAAAATCGGACGGTGGCTGCTGTAGCGACGGCCGGCAGTGATTCAGATGGAGATGTCCTGGAGATATCTGACGAGGTATCTACTTCTTCCCAGCAGTGGATATTAGATTCTGCATGCCCCTATCATGTATGTTGCAGAGAGGAGCAGTTTGACTCCCTGGAGAACAGTGAGAGCACTGTATATCTGCCGAATGGATCGAGCTGTGCGATCAGAGGCATTGGGACGGTCAGCTGGAAGACACATGACGGTGCAGTGAGGAGATTGGGGGAGGTCCGATACATACCCGATTTCAGGCGGAATCTTATCTCACTTAGCAGACTGGATTCGAAAGGCTACAGGACGGTAGCTGGTGGAGGAATCCTGAGGGTGCTACGCGGCGATAGGATTGTGCTGGAGGGGAAGAAGGGGAGCAGAGGACATTATTACCTGGCAGGGAGCCCAGTGCGAGGTGGAGCATCGGGAGCCAGGTGGAGCCCAGAGCGAGGTGGAGCTCCAGGAGGCGGATCGGGCACGAGACAGGAGACTTGGGAGGACGAGAGGCGACGTCGCAAGGTAAGATTCCTATTGCCGCAGGATGATGCCCCGAGCAGGTCTCAGGTCAGGAGGAGCACAGCATACGATGGAGATGGGATCGAGCAGCCTGGCTCGACTCCCATGTTTGCCCATCCATGATCAGCAGGCGATTGCCCCAGGGCATGGGGGCGAGGAGATCCAGAAGCTCTCGAAGTTTGGAGGAGGCCGAATATCGAGTCGAGGTGGAGATTGTTAGGATTTGACGCCTCGAGATTCAGCCCACATTGAGCCCACAGTGAGGTTCGCGGCGAAAAACGGAGTCCAACGAGACCAAGATCACCTGAATCGGAGCTCGGATGGAGAAGATACGAGCTTTCGAAGATAGCACGAAAACCGAGGCGGCGGAGGACCGCCGGCGACCGGCGGCGGGCGGCAGCGGCGCGGCCGCAGGCGGCGGCGCGCGGGACGCGCGTCCCAGGCCCGCTGGCCCGCGTGGGACGCGGGACCCAGGCCCGGGCGGGACGCGGGACCCAGGCCCGCGCGGGACGCGCGACCCAGGCCCAGGCCCGTGCGGGACGCGCGACCCAGCAGCCTGCTGGCCCATCCCCGGTCCACCGTGGACCGGGTGGTCCACGGCGCGGCCTGTGGACCGCGTGGACGTTTCCCACTCGTTTCTCGCGGTCCACGGCCCTATTCCGTGGACCGGAGCGCGATCTAAGGGTCCAGAGAGCTCCCGATGTTGATCGGACGGCTTGGGACGTGATTTGGCTTGATTAAGGATTCCTAATCACTCTCTAACCTATGTTTAAGGCTTTAAAAAGCCTGAGACACAGCAGAGAACGAGCGGTTTTCGGTTTTCTCGCCGCCGTACGAACCGAGAGGAGAGAGAGAGAGAGGCGTGAGGCGCTGTGAGAGAAGGAGCAGGAGGCTCCTGGACAGCGGTCGCCAGGGTCTTCAGGGGTTCAGGGGGGTCTCCAAGAGAGAGAGCTTTTGTGAGGGAAACTTTATGTGAGAGATAATTGGGTGTACAAGGGTTGAGGGTGAGGTCTCCTCTTGTAAAATTTTCTTTTCATAGTGAAGTTTGCATGCCCCGTGGAGGCGAGCCCTTTTGTGGCTGATCCACGTATTTTGATTGTTTTTCCTTTTGTTTTGTTTCTTCTTTCTTCCTGCTGCATCGCGTGGTACTGAAAGGATCTTGGGAGGTGGTGTTTTGGCCAGACATCGACCCAACACACCATCTCAAAGGTCAGTTCTTTTAGCCACTAAAGGAATTAAACAAAGCATAAATTATCAAAATAAAAATAAAATATTTGTTTAAAATATTCGAATTCCAACTCACTTGCATTAATGTGACAAACTGAGAGGCGATGAGGATAGGCAAGCTGCTGCTTTTTTATTTTTTTCTTTTCTTTCTTGGGATACAGCAAACGAGACTAAAACCAAATTAAAATGTGTAATGTATCACCTTACGAAAAAATAAGAGAATAAAATAGAACCAAAATCAGTCGGAATGGAAGATAACTCTACGAACGAGAAGTCACCTGCCAATGTTGTGGAGGGAGCCCAGTTTTTTGTTGTCTTATTTCCTTCTCTGAAAATATGAGAGACCTGAAGAAGAAGGAGAATGCTCTTTCATTTCTACATATCTAGCAACAGAGGGTTAGGTTGAGATATTTATTTAGCACCTCTTGGAATTCAAGCAATAATAATAGCTGAATCCTCTTCAACCTATAATTTTAATAGGAGGAAACGAGACACAGCAAGCATAGTACCAGCCCTAGTTGTAGCAAGTTCAGCATAGGTTATTGAGGTATAAGATAAAATATTGCCAGCAGCCTATAACAATCATTTATTGTGATCTTTAATCACAAACCTTATTGCAGCCCTGCTTCCTTTAATTGCAGTATTAAAATTAATTTTCAAAACACCCTGGGGAGGGAGTATCCAAGTAACTGATTTAGAAGGCAGTCGATGCTATCCAATAGGCAAGAATGTCCATTGAACAAAGAATTCAGAAAAGAACATGATGTCAATTTGAAAACCTAGATAAGAGAAAAAAAAAAGCAGACTAAAAAAATCTCAGATTTTATAGCTGCAAATAGGGTTGAGCAGGACCGAAGGATCAGATATCAGTATATCTATATACATATTTATTTTATGTGATAAATATAAATATGAATATAGATATTATTTAGATGTAAAAATTTATATCTATATTTATTTTAAATAAATGTGAATATAATTTGAATATTAAAAATATAAATATAATTATGGATATAAATTAGATAATTTTATTTTATGACTATAGAATCAAAGATATCATTAAATAGATGATAAATCAAATTAATAACATGCTATATGGTTGTATATTTTTTTTAAAAAATAATAAATATTTTATAAAATTATATAGGATTATAGATAGATTTAGATATTCGGAGATGAATTAGATAGTTATCTATTTATATTTATATCTATTTTTTTAATAAATATAGATATTAGTTGGATCCTCAAATTTCTGTTCTTATCCTGATTGATTCGAATATAAAAATAAATTTGAATGGATATTATCCATATCATTTTTATCTAAGCAAGCATTGTTATTAAAAATATCATTCTTCTCTCTATTTGGATGTTTGCTAAAAAACAGATAAAATCCAATAAAGTGTGAGGGTGTATTCCATGACCCAATGAATGGAATGCCCGCCAGCAGTATTGTGCAAATGGGCAAGTCACCATTATATGTTCATAGTGTTCTAATCGACCATAACATAAACTACTTATCAAGGAATCATCATTCTGCTATGTAATAACTACACAGGCGATAATTTGAACCAAATCAATTTCTAATAAACGAACGTAAGCTGCATAGATACCGGATGTGAAGCTGCTACTTTCGTATGGCTTGCTGCTTCCTCCCTGTTCAAGACCAAAGCCATCCCTTCCCTATCTTCCCTCATTAATTGTTTGTCCCATTAAGTATTCCCCACCGCCGCCTATTTGTTTCCCCATCCCAACAAACCCCACGTGGCCTCGTGGGAGAGCATTATGGCTCCTTGTCAAGTCCCATCCGACAAGGGGTAGGATCTACTAATCAAAATCCCAGGATTTAGCATTAGAATTGATGTGATCCAAATATGGTCTGTCCTTCATGGATTGATATACAGTATTGATAAAATAATAATAATAATAATAATAATTGTATAAGATGATCAATGGATCGTTTCAAGGTCTCCATATTTATAAAAAAGAACTTCGCGTATCAAATAGGTGGCCTTTTTTTTTTTAATTTGTTATTCAGATTTTATTTTTTTTATTTTTTAAAATCTTTCTTGCTACTTGAGCATTGGAGAGTGACAGTCTAGATATTTTCCTTCTGTGTATAAATTGATAACCTCCAAACATTCAAATTTTGAATAATTTATTGATTAAAACTGTTCCACCACACATTTATGACCATCTAACAGACAAGAGAATACAGTCGCATCATTTGATTATTCAAAAATCTTAAAATCGATCGAAAAATATGAATTAAAATAAAAATTAATTATGATAAATCTTTTTCAATTTAATTTTTATTAAATTTTATTAATTTTATTAGATGATATGATAATATTTTATTGAATAGTTCAAAGGTCACAAAGAAATTCTAACCAGTAATTTTTTTAAAAAATTTGACGGTGGCGGGGACCAGTGGGCCTACGAAGGTAACCCTTCCCATGCTTCTGGGGTATGGAGACCACTTATCCATGGCATGACGGGATTATGGGAGACCCCGCTCTTGATTGCCACATGGCTCCAGCCCTAATGTGCCTAGCTGGGAGCCGGTGGGTTTGCACCAGTACGGCCATGGCATGCTCCCTCTAATCCTTACCCGGTGGCCCTCCATGGGAGTTACTCCGCTAGAAATTTCACAGCTGTGGCCGTCCAGAAGGACCATCAAGTGAACACTTTTGGATCATTCGTTACAGTGGATATTTATGGTGTGGGGAGTAGGAGTACGCAGTATTACAACACCGTGCGGTTGTTTGGTGAGCGGGCACATCGCTTACACAGCATTAAATACAGCCAGCTTATCAACCTGCATCCCATGTATGTTTAGAGGACTCAATCCCATTGAATAGTTCAAATCAAAGGGCCAACCCTCATTGAATGCAGCATCCCCGCTTCTCGTAGTCTATTTAATTTGAGGGAGACCTGCTGGTAGAAATACATGGATCAGAGACCAGCCTTTTTTTTTTTTTTTTTTTTTTTTTCTTCCCTCCTAAAAAATTATTATTATCAGCTTGAGTCCTGATTGTTTTTTTATCTTTTTTTAGAAGAAACTATAATTCAAAGCAACGAGGAGATAGAAGGTGACAGGATGGAATGATCTTTTTTCTGCAATTACTTCGTTTGGCTCGGGAGGAATAAAAAGGGTTGAAAATGGCTTTCAAATGAAGTTGCTTCCGATCTGTTCCACGAAAAGGAGTTAAAATGCCACTTTCAAATGACAAAAAGAAGGATCTTTTGGGCCCCCTTGAGAAGTTGATGCCAAAACTACTGTAGCTAACCTAGGAGTTTTGTTGTTAGAGGGCCCGGAGAGTACCGGAAAATTTCTCAAACGAAAAGGAGGATCTGATTGAGGTCAAAAACTAACCGAAAAATCCGCTAGAAAGAGGATGAGCTGCCTAAAAAAACCGCATTCTCAATGGCTCAAAACTCCCTTCTCCCTACTTTGACTTGCTCTTGCTTTACTGGTTTGCTGCCTCCTTACATACTTTTTTTGGTAGGGGAACTAAAGCTTCGCCTCCCTCCTCCCTACTTTGACTTGCTCTTGCTTTACTGGTTTGCTGCCTCCTTATATATTTTTTTTGGTAGGGGAACTAAAGCTTCGCTTTTCCCCTTTAGGAATATGATCGGCTGACCCCTTCGTTCAAAAAGTCTACGAAAGTCGATCTTAATGTTCTACTCGTTGAGGAAAGACTATGTTTCACTTCCTCCTCATCCGATCAAAAAAAGAAGCAGGATGAGTCCGCGCTATCCCATTGAGATTGAGAGCCGCTTTCTCTACACCTGAGACCACTATTCTGCCCCTTCCTTCCTCACTGGAGAAGGTGTGAGACCCGAATCTCTTTTTTGCAGACTCTCTATCTCTCAACTCCGATTTTCAAAAATAACTAACGTTAAAATGAATATTGAATAGTACAAACATATCCTGAATGATAAATCTAGAATTTTTTTTGAATTAAAAAAAAATATTTTCATCTTTTTGACACTTGATTACTTTTGTGAGAAATTCATGATATCAATCATTCAATCGCATAGCTTGATCTCATAACAATCCAAATTCTAACACTATGATACGATCCAATGATTGATGTCACAAAAGAAGATGAACAACCCATCCTCTACCGACATTTTGTTGTGAAAACGCTTTTGCTCGCACTAAAATCGTAACATAGAAATCAGATTCTGTTACTGTGCTATTTCTCTACCATCTAACGTGGCTTCAAAGATACCTGACAGTCTACGCGATCCAAATTCCAATATTGAAGCATCTATCATCTAGATACATCACATGCCAAAGGCCCAAAGATGCAAGATTTTCTTGGCATCTTTACTTTTTCTTTAATTTTCACCTTTCGTTATGCACTACTTACTTCATTATTTGTTAAATAGTCTTCACTGTTAACCAAATAATACTGTTGACGGGGACAAGCTAGCTGGTGGATACATAAATGATCTACTAGTATACACAGCTAAGTAATGACGGTGCTGGAACAGTCCCTATCATAATGGTCAACTAGATGCTTGAAAAGGGACCCGTTATCAGCTAGATCACTGAGATATCTTCTACCAAAAAGAGAAGGAGCCCGAAGATGACGGACTATTGTTAAGGGTGCAATGTCACAGAGCAAAGATGGCAAAGCTTGTGCAGATCCCTTGAAAAATTTAGTTGGTTTGATTTGTTAGTGATGTACTCGGGCAACCCTCTTCCATTCTAGATATTCTCGTGGGCTGACCACGATATAGCTGGGAATAAACTTACAAAAGAAAGAAATTTTCAGAAAACACAAAAAGAACCACATAATTTATAAGATTTTCGTCATTTCGTGTCCTCCCACAGCACATAATGGACATGAGCTGGACAAGGTGCCAGTGGCAAAAGAGTACCCATCGATATGGCATGGTGATCGAAATTATATTATATACAAGATTTTTCATTCCCACGCTTTTTCCCCCTCATCTTCCATTTAATTAATTAATTAATTTTTTTGAATTTTAAACCCAGGAACCGAGTAGTTGCAAACAAATAGATGTCCGACCATGCATAATTAAAAGCTACCCCAGGAGGCATTGATGAAAAACGTTACAGAAAGCCTTAACATTCCGACAAATAACATCAATATATAAATATATACACACATTATTCGACATATATTCTTAACCATATATAAGCCATTCCCTAGAAATCCCTCACATCCATGCCACCCTCTCCAACGGGAAACACATAAAGAAAAAAAAAAGAGAGAAAGAAAACAAATTACTTGGTGGCGGTGGCATGGTGCAACGCCGGCCGCAGCAAACTGGGAAGCAACTCTCTGTCCCTATATATATTTATATATAGATAGATATATTCTATCGGTAGGACTTGAGAAGGGCGCCGCAGAAGGTACAGATGATGGCCCGCCAGGTCCGGCGGTAGACGGGGACGTAGCAGAAGCGGGTGGCGGTGACCATGTCGGCGACGCTGGCGCATCCTCCGCATCTCGAGCAGATCCCCGCCGCCGGCTTGCTGCTCCTCACCATCCGCCGCTGGTCCACCAGAAAGCAGAAGAACACCATCCCCCTCTCGTGACCGCTCTTCACGATAAATCAATTGATGAGCCCCACTCCCCTCCCCTCATCTCCTCATCACGATATATATAGAAGGGAACGGCGCGTCGTGATGGGGATCGGCGTCCGATGCACGACGCGTGGCGGGCCAAAGTCTTTCGGGTCGGGCGCGGTTTCCGGTTAGAAGATGGCGGCCCAATTAATTCGAAATCCATGACGATGGATCTGGCACGTCGAGCACCGCACCCGAAGTTGGTTGATGTGATGGGTCCGGAGAGCTGGCAGATCAACTCCGGTCGTTTATTCTTCTATTGTTAATTATGTGTATCAAAGAATTGTTGTTCGCTTGGATAGCGACCAAAACCAGACAGACGTGCCAGACCAAACTGCTCCTCTAGCTCACAAAGGAAGACAATGTGTTGACTAACCAGACATGCAGCACGATTCACCAGCTATCAAATGTGCAGCACGTTTAGAAGCTTCCGTTGAAACGTGTAATTGCTGAAATTAGAGCAGTTATAAGGGTGTAATCAAACAACTCTAGTAGTTAGAACTTCGAACTCAATCCGATTCAAATTACGCAAATTCAAAATTTGATTCAAGATTGGTCAAATCCTAATATTTTGAACTTGAACTCGACTCAATTAAAAATAAAAAAAAATAAAACTCAATTAATTCAATTTGAATATTAACTAAACTATACTCAAACTTGAATTCAAATATTTACATACATACATACATATATATATATATATATATATATATATATATATATATATATATATATATAAATAATATTATTAAAATATAAATATAAATTTGAATAGATTTGTAAGCTTTCAAGTTAAATTTCTTATTTTTGGATCTCGACTCGAAAGCTTATTCAAACTATTCAGACTCGACTCAAGCTCAATAATAATCAAATTGAATTACACTTAAATTTAAAATGAAGCTCAAATAATTCGAATTGTTTACACCCTTAGTTATCAATTATACTTTGTTGATAATCACAACTAGGTCACCATGCAAAACTCAATACCACATGATCGATAGCTCATTCTATTTGTACCTAAGAAACAACGGCCCAACCTCCCAATATAATGAATGACATGGCATTATCCAATAAAAAAATCATGATACATTTTTTTATTGGATGCAAATATAGAAATTAATAATTATTTTATCAAAGAATTGAAGAATTTTATTTTTATTCAGGCTATAAAACTAGAATTGTTAGGATTTGACGTCTCGAAATTCAGTCCATATTGAGCCTACAGCGAGGTTCGCGGCGAAAAACGGAGTCCAACGAGACTAAGATCGCCCGAAACGGAGCTCGGATGGAGGAGATACGAGTTTGTGAAGTCGGCACAAAATTCGAGGCGGCGGAGGACCACCGGCGACCGGCGGTAGCTGCGCGGCCGCAAGCGGCGGCGCGCAGGATGCGCGACCCAGGCCCGCGCGGGATGCGCGACCCACGCGGGCAGACGGCCCAAGCGGGCGCACAGCCCAGCCGAGCGCGCGGCCCACGCTGGCGCGCTGCCCAGCCCCACGCGGGTCCGCGTGCAGGCGCGGCCTGCTGGCCCTTTACCTCGGTCCACCGTGGACCGGACGGTCCACGGCTGGGCCTATGGACCGCGTGGGCGTTTTCCATGCGTTTTTCGCGGTCCACGGCACTATTCCATGGACCGGAGCACGATCTGAGGGCGTGGGTGGCTCCCGGTCTTGATCCGACGGTCCAGGGGTTATCTGACTTTGTTTAGGACTCCTAATCCTTCTTTAATCAAGTTTTTAACCCTTTAAAAGGCCTGTGCGTGAAATAGAGGGGGTGGCGGTTCGGTTTTTTTGCTGAGGCCGTGCTGAACCCGAGAAGAGGTGGTTCGGGTTTCTCGCCGTACAGAGCCGTACGAATCCGATTGAAGAGAAAGAGACGAAAGCGCTGAGAGAGAAAGAGCAGGAGGCTTCTGGACAGCGGTCGTCAGGCACTTCAGGAGTTCAGGGGGTCTTCCAAGAGAGAGAGTTTTTGTGAGGAGAACTTCAGGTGAGAGAGAATTGGATGTACAAGGGTTGAGGGTGAGATCTCCTCTTGTAAAATTTCTTTTTCATAGTGAAGTTTGCATGTCCCGTGGAGGCGAGTCCTTTTGTGGCTGATCCACGTATTTTGATTGTTTTTCTTTTGTTTTGTTTCTTCTTTCTTTTTGCTGTATCGCGTGGTACTGAAAAGATGTTGGGAGGTGGTGTCCTGACCAGACATCCACCCAATAAGAATTTTATGAAAACTCCAATATTTTATATCCATGCATTCTCTTATTAGGATTTTAGGTCCATATAAATCTATTGCTATATAATTTTTTTTTTTGGATAGAAATATTACTATATAATTAAAAATACAAGTTTGTTCTATAGAGATTTGAAAATATTAAATTGCTCTCTTTCGCTGCCCTTCTCTTTCTCTTTTCTTCCTTCCTCTTCTTTCTCTTCTCCTCTCTCCTTCTGTCCTGCATCACTGGACCTCACAAAATTACCAAGCAA
Source organism: Elaeis guineensis (assembly GCF_000442705.2). NCBI lineage: Eukaryota > Viridiplantae > Streptophyta > Magnoliopsida > Arecales > Arecaceae > Elaeis > Elaeis guineensis. The sequence goes on from NC_025994.2 coordinate 102,534,380, forward strand.
AATAGAATCCTAACCAAGCTCAGACTCCCAACCTGGCAGTAAAACATGATGGACCAGCATTCTGGCTAGCATTATCCTGTTACTACAGGACCTCGCTGCTTGTTTCTTGAGGTCGGTCCTCTGTTTTCAGTTTAGAACCTTATGCAAGGCGTACGAGCTTGAGCAAATTATCTCTTCAAGACTAGTTATCCATCATCTCTTGTACTAATAATTTGGTTAGCAAGGAAGAACGCTCAATCAGAAGTCTTCTTTAAAAGCAGCAATCAACACATACGGCCATTGCTGATGGCTGCCATCCAGTTGGTTGAAGGAACCATCAAATGTACCCTGTTCCCCACCTCTTCCAAATTAGTTAAATGCCAGTCTGGAGTAAGGATTTGTGAAACAGTTCCACATCAAGTGTCGTATCCGTAGCTTTCCAACCAGTCCATGAAATTATGAAAACAATCTACAACAAATCTCTGAAACATCGGTAAGCTTCCAAAGGTACTCCAAGGAGACGCATCTGAAGTTTTGAAGTCGTCAACTGCCAGCCTCTCGGATATCTAAAAGACACTTTAAAAATTATTGACCTTGCAGTTATTTGCAAATCCTCATAACAGCATTCTATTACTTGCCTCCAGGTTTTCAGCTTCACACCAGCAACCGAACGGAAATCGGTTGCCATGTAAAACTGGTTAAAAGACAGTATATTACTGTATTAGGATTTGACGCCTCGAGATTTAGCCCATATTGAGCCTACAGCGAGGTTCGCAGCGAAAAATGGAGTCCAACGAGACCAAGATCACCTGAATCGGAGCTCGGATGGAGGAGATACGAGTTTTTGAAGTCGGCACGAGAATCGAGGCGGCGGAGGACCGCCGGCGACCGGCGGCGGGTGGCAGCGGCGCGGCCGCAGGCGGTGGCGCGCGGGACGCGCGGCCCAGCCGCGCGCAGGCGCGGCCCAGGCCCGCGCGCGTGGGCCGGCCCAGGCCAGCGGCCTGCTGGCCCCCTTGCCCCGATCCACCGTGGACCGGGCGGTCCACGGCAGGGCCTGTGGACTGCGTGGGCGTTTCCCACACGCTTCTCGCGGTCCACGGCACTATTCCATAGATCGGAGCGCGATCTGACGGCCCAGGTGGCTCCCGATCTTGATCCGACGGTCTGGGACGCTTATTTGGCTTGTTTAGGACTTTTAAACCTAATCTAATTAGGTTTTAAGCTCTGTTTAACCCTTTAAAAGGGCCTGAGACGAACAGAGAAGGGAGTGGTTCGTTTTCTCGCCGCCGTACGAACCCGATTGAAGAGAGAGAGGCGAGGGCGCTGAGAGAGAAGGAGCAAGAGGCTCCTGGACAGCGGTCGCCAGGCTCTTCAGGGGTTCAGGGGGTCTTCAAGAGAGAGAGAGCTTTTGTGAGGGAAACTTCAGGTGAGAGAGAATTGGGTGTACAAGGGTTGAGGGTGAGGTCTCCTCTTGTAAAATTTTCTTTTTATAGTAAAGTTTGCATGCCCCGTGGAGGCAAGCCTTTTTGTGGCTGATCCACGTATTTTAATTATTTTTTCTTTTATTTTATTTCTTCTTTCTTTCTACTGCATCGCGTGGTACTGAAAGGATCTTGGGAGGTGGTGTCCTGGTCAGACATCCACCCAACAAGTGGTATCAGAGCAAGGCAGTACAAGGACGCAGATTGCAGTGGTGGTGAGCAAGACTGAAGATGGAGAAAACAGGAATAATCAAGATGGAGATCAACAAGTTCGATGGTCAGAGCAATTTCTCCTTGTGGCAGGCAAGGGTGAAGGACGTGCTTATCCAACAGGGGTTGATCGATGCTCTCTTGTGCGATGAGAAGCCGACCACCATGGAGGTGCAGGATTGGAAACGGCTACAGATGCAGGTGGTGAGTACCATCCGCATGTACCTGACGGATGAGGTGGTGATCCATGTGCTGAGTGAGACTTCTCCGACGGTGCTGTGGTCGAAGCTCGAGGAGTTGTACATGGCGAAGTCTCTCACCAACACTCTTTTCCTCTGGAGGCAGTTTTACCAACTGCGGATGACTGAGGGACAGAGCGTGCAGGAGCATTTGAGCCACTTCCAGAAAATCCTCACCGACCTCCTCAGCGTTGGTGAAAACGTTGAGGAGAAGACCAGGGCGCTGGTTTTGCTGGCGTCGCTTTCCCCTTCGTACGAGTCCTTGGTGACTGCTCTTCTAGTGGGGAAGAGCACTATCAAGATGGACGAGGTCACCGCGGCGATACTCCAGAGCGAGGTTCTCAGGAGGGAGAACCCAGCTTCGAGCTCAGGTGGCGATAGCTCAGCTTTGGTGGCTTCTGGAGGTGCAGGAGGCGGTAGACGGAGCAACAGAAGATCGCAACGAGGGCGGTCTAAGTCCAGGAGGGACTTGAAAAAAACCAGGTGTTACCGGTGTGAAGAGTTGGGGCATCTAGCCAGAGATTGCCCTCAACTGAAAAATCGGATGGTGGCTGCTATAGCGACGGCCGGCAGCGATTCAGATAGAGATGTCCTGGAGATATCTGACGAGGTATCTACTTCTTCCCAGCAGTGGATATTAGATTCTGCATGCCCCTATCATGTGTGTTGCAGAGAGGAGCAGTTAGACTCCCTGGAGAACAGTGAGGGCACTGTATATCTGCCGGATGGATCGAGCTGTGCGATCAGAGGCATTGGGACGATCAGCTGGAGGACACATGACGGTGCAGTGAAGAGATTGGGGGAGGTCCGATACATACCCGATTTCAGGCAAAATCTTATCTCACTTAGCAGACTGGATTCGAGAGGCTACAGGACGGTAGCTGGTGGAGGAATCCTGAGGGTACTACGCGGCGATAGGATTATGCTGGAGGGGAAGAAGGGGAGTAGAGGACATTATTACCTGGCATGGAGCCCAGTGCGAGGTGGAGCTTCGGGAACCAGGTGGAGCCCAGAGCGAGGTGGAGCTCCAGGAGGTGGATCGGACACGAGACAGGAGACTCGGGAAGATGAGAGGCGACGTCGCAAGGTGAGATTTCTATTGCCGCATGATGATGCCCCGAGCAGGTCTCAGGTCAGGAGGAGCACAGCATACGACGGAGATGGGATCGAGCAGCCTGGCTCGACTCCCATGTTTGCCCATCCATGATCAGCAGGCGATTGCCCCAGGGAATGGGGGTGAGAAGATCTAGAAGCTCTCGGAGTTTGGAGGAGGCCGAATATCGAGTCAAGGTGGAGATTGTTAGGATTTGACGTCTCGAGATTCAGCCCACATTGAGCCCACAGCGAGGTTCGCGACGAAAAACGGAGTCCAACGAGACCAAGATCACCTGAAACGGAGCTCGGATGGAGGAGATACGAGCTTTTGAAGTCGGCACGAGAATCGAGGCGACGGAGGACCACCGGCGACCGGCGGCAGCGGCGCGGCCGTAGGCGGCGGCGCGCGGCCCAGGCGCGCGCAGGCCCTCGCGCAGGCGCGGCCCAGGCCCGCGCGCGTGAGCCGGCCTAGGCCAGCGGCCTGCTGGCCCCCTTGCCCCGGTCCACCGTGGATCGGGCGGTCCACGGCGGGGCCTGTGGACCGCGTGGGCGTTTCCCACGCGTTTCTCACGGTCCACGGTACTATTCCATGGATCGGAGCACGATCCAACGGCCCAGGTGGCTTCCGGTCTTGATCCGACGGTCTGGGACGCTGATTTGGCTTGTTTAGGACTCTTAAACCTAATCTAATTAGGTTTTAAGCTCTGTTTAACCCTTTAAAAGGGCCTGAGACGAATAGAGAAGGCAGCGGTTCGGTTTCTCACCGTACGGAGCCGTACGAATCCGAGAAGAGAAAGAGAGGCGAGAGTGCTGATAGAGAAGGAGCAGGAGGCTCCTGGACAACGGTCGCCAGGCTCTTCAGGGGTTCAGGGGGGTCTCCAAGAGAGAGAGAGCTTTTGTGAGGGGAACTTCAGATGAGAGAGAATTGGGTGTACAAGGGTTGAGGGTGAGGTCTCCTCTTGTAAAATTTTTTTTTCATAGTGAAGTTTGCATGCCCCGTGGAGGCGAGTCCTTTTGTGGCTGATCCACGTATTTTGATTGTTTTTCCTTTTGTTTTGTTTCTTCTTTCTTCCTGCTGCATCGCGTGGTACTGAAAGGATCTTGGGAGGTGGTGTCCTGGCCAGACATCCATCCAATATACTGATTTCTAAATCTAAAGATGATCATCTAACAATACGGTTCATCTTACATCATGGACATAAAAAGGGTTATGCTCTTTTCATTCCCCACCACTGTGATTGCCGACTATTCTGCAAACCATGAAGCATGCAATGAAACCAGTAACTGCTAGTCCCCCATGGTTGATGTTTGCTTGTTTGGCATCAACCACTTCAACAAAATTTTTTCAGTAGGAACGAGTGAGAATAGCATTAAATGCCCGGCCGGTGCAAAAATCAGAATACTTCCATTGAGTAAACAATCCACAGGCATCTAATAAAAGTTATATCAGGTGCAACCGGATGAAATAGTTTATAACTTCGACTTTGCAGTTTCCGTGCAAGCAAAACCTGCTGTGAACAGCAACAATTAACGATGAATCTACCAAAAATCCTCTGGTGAAAAATGTAACATATTTATGGCCACAAAAAAGAAAAAGGTGCATGGCAATGCATTTTGGATAATTTGACAGATCCATCCAACATAAATGATATGCATGAGAAATAGATAACACATGAATCTACAGAACAGCTTCACAGATATAGATTGCCTTGTTGTGCCCTGCTAGTTTGCACTGGCTTTGTCTTATTGAGATTAAGTCGCTTTCTCTTTGGTTGCCCTGGTGGACGATGAATGGGACGAGGATATGAGCGTGCACGATTAAAATCAATGCTCTCTACATCAGTTATTGGATGGATTGATCCTGAATATGTTGAGTGATAGCGTACAGTCCTGAAATATCTTGAACAATAATCATAAACAGATTTACCAACATGATTGAAGACTGCAATAGCATGCATGCATGGTAGACCAGAAATCTGCCACCATTGACAAGTGCATTCCCAACTTCCAATGTTAGCGACATAAATTTTATTGCCGCATGCCTCAAACATGGTATAGAAGAACATAACACATTAAGCTTACGGGCCTTTGTGTAACACCCCGGCCCAAATTGGGCCCAGAATCAGCAACAGCCCACAAAAAAAAAAAAAAAAAAGGGAGAAGACTCCCGAAGGGAGTCTTCTTCCTCCGTTCACCGGCTCCCAATCGGAGTCGGAGACAAGCTCCCTCCAGCCCTATTTAAGGAGGAGATCCCTCCTCTCTCCTTTCCATCAAAAATCTCGGGGCAAAATGGCGGCAATCACCGAAAATTTCTCACGGAGACCCATCACTGTGACGTCCAATTTTTCGTCGGAAAAGCTTCGCCGGCGATGGAGGTAAGCCTCCTCCCCTTCCTCTCTCCTTCCCCTTCCTTTCCGTGCCGATGTGCATGCTCGCCGGCGACCGGAGTCGCCGGATTTTATTGCGAAAGAAATCCTTCTTTTTGTCGTTTTTCGTCGCCGGTGGTCACCGCCGACTACCGGTTTGGCCGCCTCTTGCCGCCGGATCACCTCTCCTTTGGTCGTCGACCATCCCCGCGCCGGCTGCGCCGCTGGCCGGCCAACCAATGAGGGGATCAAGATCCCCTGTTTCGGTCAAAAACAAGCCGCGGGAAGGAAAGAAAAGAAGAAGAAGAAAAGAAAAGAAAAGAAAAAGAAAAGAAAAGAAAAAAGAAAAAGAAAAGAAAAAAAGGGAAAAAGAGAAAGAGAAAAATAAAAATAAAATAAAATAAAAAGAAGAAGAAGAGAGAAAAATTTTTTCTCTCTCCTCTCTCTACCTTCTCTCTACATTTTCTCTCTCTAGATTTTTTTCTCTCTTTATGGATTTTATCTCTCTAGTGTCTTTCTCTCTCTGATTTCATCACGGATCCTAGGATAAAATTGAGATGAAAATAAGATGATCCGAGATTGCTCCGAAATTCGTGTGGTAGATCTGATCCCAGTCCAATTCTATTTGAAATTTGTAACACTTGATTTATGTTAAGTCACCCTGATAGGACCTCTGATGATCTTGACCATGATTGCCTCATCGGAAGAATATGAAGATTTCTCTCTCCACTTTCTCGCTCTACTTTCTCTCTCTAGATTTTCTCTTTCTTCATGAATTTTCTCTCTCTAAAAGTCTTATAGATCAGTGGAGAATCTAGATACTTAGGTAAATCCTAATTTTGATTAATCCTAAGAGAGGTCCTCGATCTATGTTATTAGGATCGATTATCGGTAATTTTCTCCATATATGATCTTTATATTTGATCAGGGTTATGAAGAGATGATTGTCTGTAAATGATATCGAGTGGAATATTTTGTTAAAGAATTCATAAATCAAAGAAGAACATTGATTTTTGTGCTTGGATCAGTTACCGGTAAAGGTAAGAATCTCTGTACATGATCATCATTATATATGTTATTTTACCGTTGGTTTTATCTCCTTGATTTTGCATCGTTGGATTTGAGATCGATGAATTTGTTATATCTGAGATACTGTTATTTATTTATGTGATTTTGAGCATGAGTATGTTATATCAATACATATGTATCAGCGATTGATGGCATGATTATATGGGTATGACATATTTATTACATTGCAAAATTTGAATTGATTAATGAAGTCAAATATTTTAATTTTATGAAAATGAAAAGAAAGAGAAATATGGTTTGGACTGGCCTTATCATGTGGATAGCTTGCCAGGAGCTTATGCCTGGGACAGCCCCCACAGGCTTATGTGTAGAAGAATAATATGATCCGAGAAAGATCATGAAGAATCTGATCCGAGAAAGATCATGAATGATTTGATCCGAGAAAGATCATGGCCACTTTGATCCGAGAAAGATCATGAATATTTCGATCCGAGGAAGATCACAGAAATCGATCCGAATAAAAGATCGTCGCATGATCCTGGTAGTCCAAAGCCAAAGCCAAAGCCAAAGCTAAAGCCAAAAAGAAAAGGATTAAAGATGATGTGATAATAGAAGAAAATAGAAAGATAAGATATGAAACAATCGTTGAATAAAATTATTTCACTTATTAACATATGATAATGCATTCTCTTTTGATAAAACAGATAATCTATAAATATTTGCAGTATTCAGGACAGTGAACATCGATTTTTATGTGTTATTGCTTATCTTTATTTTTAGATTATATTATTATATTGGTGTGATATGGAAATTCTTACTGAGCTGTAAAGCTCACCCCCCTTTATCTTTTTTTTCTTCTCAGAGTTACAGGACGTTCATGATTGGCTATGGCTTGGATTTACGGGTGAGCAGAAAGATAAATAGAGTGTCATAGTATTTGATCAGAGAATTGAAGAAATTTAAATTGTAATTATGCAAGATTTTATGAATTATTGTTGAAATTAATTGTTATGGATGTTAAGGTTGTAGTGATTTAATTTGGCCTTGCATATTCTTTAGGGCTTGCTCTAAGGAGTGTGCGGCCATCACGTATCCGATCCGGGTGTTGGGTTCGGAGCGTGACAGAATGGTATCAGAGCTTAGGTTTAAGATCATCAGAGATTATGAAGAGATATTAAAACTTTATGTCAGATCAATAGAATGTGACAGAGTGATATCTGAGCTTAGAGCTTAGGTTATGTTTATTTGGAGACAATGATACAAGTGATTAGGATATGATAGAACAGTACTGGGGCCCAAATCTAAGGCCACTAGGGATTGTCATATAAGTGATATCAAAACTTTGACATTATAATCAATAGAGTATGATAGATAATATTAGAGTCTGAGGTTATAATCATTAAGGATGTAATAGAATGATATTACAATTTAGGTTATGATCATTAGAGAATATGATTTAAGTAGTATTTAAGCTTAAGATTATAATTATTTGAAATTATGACTTTAGTGATATTTAAACTTAGGTTATGATCATGAGGAACATGATAGATATAAAAGAGAAGATTCAATATTTAGATTTCGAATCAGTAGATATTAAGATGAAATTTATGTATAAGTGGCATATGATATCTATAATAAAATTGACAAGTTATATCTTAGATTTCAATTAGTACGGTTGACCTAAGTATGAAAAGAGTTGACCTTAAAATGAAGTGGGAGGTATTGATAAGTTATGTTAAGTATACTAGATGATTTAGAAATGTAAAACTTATATGATTGAAGATCATGATATATATATATATATTTTAATTTCGATGATAATTATCTGAGCATTATGAATTTTGGACTTATCAAAGAAAGTTAAATTAGGATATGGTCTAAGAAGAAATTACATCATATGAGAGAGAAATATTTTTGAACACTGAACCCATAAGAAGTCATATAAGAAACTCAATTTTAAATAAAAAATATATTTGAATTTTTATTATGAGAATATGAGATACACATTTTGGTGAAATCTTTGGTTACTCAAAATATCATATTCTGAATAGGATTCTTTGATCTTTCAAGTTGTATTGAATCTCAAGTCAAAAATTTATTTTTCTAAGTGGATCAAAAGTATTTTGATATTGTTGTTAATTTAAAGAAAAAAAATTATTTTGTCAGAGTATGATATACAGGTTATGATGAAATCTTTAATAATTTGAATTACTATCTGTGGATTAATTTTTTTGTTGAAGATGGTGAAGTGTATTAATTATTCAAGTCAAAGTTTAGATTTTTTTTTAAATTGAACTAAGACATCTTGCTAGTGTTAAATTTTGAATGACTTATACAAGGGATAAGATTTTCTATGGATTTATCGATTAATATTAAGGGTTGTGATGAAGAGAGCTCTATAAGAAATAATCAAGTTGATTCTACTTAAGGATGATGGCTTGAGTTCTTTTAGTTGTCAAGTTAGAATTAATTCTTTTAAAAAGGAAGATTGATTTAGAAATTATCTAAATGATTGTAAAGTAAATCTAAGATTAACTTCAATTAATTTTAGACATGTCGGATTCTTGAAGAGTGATGAAACTTATGCAATGATTTTAAAAATAGAAAGTGGATCAAGATTTAATTTTTATATGCTATACCCGAAGGTAGTAAAGATAAAGAAACTTAAAATTTTGTCCTAAGTCTTATATAAAATTTGAAGGTTGGATCTATCCTGGATTGATCTAACATATTAGGATATTTTATCTTTGATAGACTTATATAATTTGATAAGTTGAGATCAGAGTGCGCAGCAAAAGCGTGATGGTCTGAATTGATTAGAAATATTAATCCTTTAAATCAAAAGTTATGGTGGAATACATTAGTTACAAATAAGGAAGAATTTTATTGATAATGAAAGGATACTATAAATTTTGATCTAATCTGATCATAGCCTGATATTTTTTGTCAGTAGGTTGCTTCATTGTAGATAAGGCCAAGAAATTTTAGATATCTCAAATTTATTAACAGCTTGATAGTTCTGATATTAGTTCAAACTTAGAATGTCCTGACATACATCTCATATTTTTAAAAAATTTAATATTGTTACTTAAACTGATATAGAAGATTGAGATTTTTCTTAAGATGAGAGTCTATATATAAAATTTATTGGAAGATCAAGTGAAGAAAGAAATCGATGATTGTGAAGAGTGCCCGATGTTTGACCTTTATTTATTTTCTATCAAGGGTAGTCTGAGATAATTATGAATTTCGAGTGAAATATATTAGACAAATAACGGTGGTATATTAATACAAGTTTAAAATATTACGGTTCTTCGAAAAAGTTGAGAAATCAATAAGAGAAGATGAATTTAAAATTTCAAATAATTTTATTATAACAAGATCATGAGAAATAAATAATATATAAGACATTATTGTAAGCTTGAGAATGATATGAAGAATGTATACTTTGAAATATATCTCAACAACATAACTTAATTTCGAGGACGAAATTATTTGAAGCGGGGGAGAATGTAACACCCCGGCCCAAATTGGGCCCAGAATCAGCCACAGCCCACAAAAAAAAAAAAATCCAATCGGAGTTGGAGACAAGCTCCCTCTGGCCCTATTTAAGGAGGAGATCCCTCCTCTCTCCTTTCCATCGAAAATCTCGAGGCAAAACGGCGGCAATCACCAGAAATTTTTTACGGAGACCCATCACTGTGACGTCTAATTTCTCGCCGGAAAAGCTTCGCCGGTGATGGAGGTAAGCCTCCTCCCCTTCCTCTCTCCTTCCCCTTCCTTCCCGTGCCGATGTGCACGCTCGCCGGCGACCGGAGTCGCCGGATTTTGTTGCGAAAGAAATCCTTCTTTTTACCGTTTTTCGTCGTCGGTGGTCACCGCCGACTATCGGTTTGGCCGCCTCTTGCCGTCGGATCACCTCTCCTTTGGCCGCCGACCATCCCCGCGCCGGCTGCGCCGCCGGCCGGCCAACCAATGAGGGGATCAAAGATCCCCTGTTTCGATCAAAAACAAGCCGCGGGAAGGAAAGAAATGAAGAAGAAGAAGAAAAGAAAAGAAAAGAAAAGAAAAAGGAAAAAGAAAAAGAAAAGAAAAGGAAAAAGAAAAAGAAAAGAAAAGGAAAAAGAAAAAGAAAAGAAAAAAAAAAGAGAAAAAGAGAAAGAAAAAAATAAAAATAAAATAAAATAAAAAGAAGAAGAAGAGAGAAAAATTTTCTCTCTCTCTCTTCTCTCTACCTTCTCTCTACATTTTCTCTCTCTAGATTCTCTCTCTATTTTCTCTCTCTAGATTTTTTTCTCTCTTTATGAATTTTATCTCTCTAGTGTCTTTCTCTCTCTGATTTCATGACGGATCCTAGGATAAAATTGAGATGAAAATAAGATGATCCGAGATTGCTCCGAAATTCATGCGGTAGATCTGATCCCAGTTCGATTCTATTTGAAATTTGTAACACTTGATTTATGTTAAGTCATCCTGATAGGACCTCTGATGATCTTGACCATGATTGCCTCATCGAAAGAATATGAAGATTTCTCTCTCCACTTTCTCTCTCTACTTTCTCTCTCTAGAATTTTCTCTCTCTTCATGGATTTTTTCTCTCAAGAAGTCTTATGGATCAGTGGAGAATCTAGATACTTAGGTAAATCCTAATTTTGATTAATCCTAAGAGAGGTCCTCGATCTATGTTATTAGGATCGATTATCGGTAATTTTCTCCATATATGATCTTTATATTTGATCAGGGTTATGAAGAGATGATTGTCTGCAAATGATATCGAGTGAAATATTTTATTAAAAAATTCATAAATCAAAGAAGAACATTGATTTTTGTGCTTGGATCAGTCACCGGTAAAGGTAAGAATCTCTGTACATGATCATCATTATATATGTTATTTTACCGTTGGTTTTATCTCCTTGATTTTGCATCGTTGGATTTGAAATCGATGAATTTGTTATATCTGAGATACTGTTATTTATTTATGTGATTTTGAGCATGAATATGTTATATCAATACATATGTATCAGCGATTGATGGCATGATTATATGGGTATGACATATTTATTACATTGCAAAATTTGAATTGATTAATGAAGTCAAATATTTTAATTTCATGAAAATGAAAAGAAAGAGAAATATGGTTTGGACTGGCCTTGTCATGTGGAATAGCTTGCCAGGAGCTTATGCCTGGAACAGTCCCCACAGGCTTATGTGTGGAAGAATAATATGATCCGAGAAAGATCATGAAGAATCTGATCCGAGAAAGATCATGAATGATTTGATCCGAGAAAGATCATGAATATTTCGATCCGAGGAAGATCACAGAAATCGATCCGAATAAAAGATCGTCGCATGATCCTGGTAGTCCAAAGCCAAAGCTAAAGCTAAAGCCAAAAAGAAAAGGATTAAAGATGATGTGATAATAGAAGAAAATAGAAAGATAAGATATGAAACAATCGTTGAATAATATTGTTTCACTTATTAACATATGATAATGCATTCTCTTTTGATAAAACAGATAATCTATAAATATTTGCAGTATTCAGGACAGTGAACATCGACTTTTATGTGTTATTGCTTATCTTTATTTTCAGATTATATTATTATATTGGTGTGATATGGAAATTCTTACTGGGCTGTAAAGCTCACCTCCCTTTATCTTTTTTTTCTTCTCAGAGTTACAGGACGTTCATGATTGGCTATGGCTTGGATTTACGAGTGAGCAGAAGGATAAATAGAGTGTCATAGTATTTGATCAGAGAATTGAAGAAATTTAAATTGTAATTATGCAAGATTTTATGAATTATTGTTGAAATTAATTGTTATGGATGTTAAGGTTGTAGTGATTTAATTTGGCCTTGCATATTCTTTAGAGCTTGCTCTAAGGAGTGTGCGGCCATCACGTATCCGATCCGGATGTTGGGTTCGGAGTATGATACTTTGATACTTCTTTTTGCAACTTCTGCTCCATAGATGGTCTTAAAGTGCTCACCCACGCATTAGAAGACTCACCCCTTGTTTCTATCACCTCTATTAGTTTTCCTCGTATTGCATCAACCATCTGTACTACTGATAACCCCTTCTTTGTTGATATCCAGTTGTTAAACACGTCAATGATATTTGATGAGAAGTGGTCATATCTTGAACCCATGAAAAGGGCATCTGACCAATTTTCATGCTCGCTTGCCATCACCCACTCTGCAGCTTCACCTGATACATTCCTTATGCTTTCAATGGATGCATGAAAATCTTCAATTGTGCATGCTTCAGCAGCACAAATAAAATCATTGACCATTGCAACCTTTAACTGTTGTGACCGTGATCCCTTCCTCAACTCTCCCTTAAAATCCTCAATAAGATGTTGCAGACAATAGCTGTGGTGACTATCCTCAAACACCCGAGGCACAGCTAAATCCAAGCCCTTTTGCCTATCAGACACAAACGTAATGATACGAGAAGTAGTGACAACATATTTCAACTGCCCTAAGAACCAAACCAGCTATCATAATTCTCATCCCCTACTACGGCAAATGCAACTGAAAAGATAGCATCATCTCCATCAACCACAGCAGCAGCTAATAACTTAAAACTGGTTAGTTGCCTTAATGGAATCCTATCAAGAAAAAGGAGAGGGTGACAACCATGCTCAAAACCATGGAAAGAAGCATGAAATGACACAAAAAAGGCGACGGAATTTTGAATCAAGTGATGCAGATAAAATGGCAACACTGCCCGGGTTAATTTCCAGTATCCTTTCACAGAACCAAGGCAACTGGCTATATGTCTCTTTAAAAGTATCATATAGCTCTTTCTGAGCAACTTCCCTTCCTCACCAACTTCTCCTTCAGAATACTTGTCAGCCATTGCCTTGTTGCTCGCCGTTGACCATCTTTGCGATTTCCTCTACCACATGTATGCACGTCATTCATCTTCTTGATCACAAATTTCTGCTTGCGAGATGACTCAGATACATGCAACCGCCATGGACAATTCTCCTCACTGCACTTTACAGTCACACGTGTGCTTTTTTTCTCGATAAATTTGTAAACAAAACCTGTACTGATGGCATACTTGCACGACTGAGCATGAAAGTCTCTAACATTATCAAATTCTTGCCCCACACCTATGATAACGTTGTCCCGAAGCGTAGTTGAATTAAGCAGTCTAATCTTCAAGAATGGCTAGAGTGGGGACTAGGGGTGCAAACGAGCCCAATTATCCATGAGCTATTCTAGCTCAACTCGACTCAGTTATTATCGAGCTCGAGTCGAGCTTGGGTAGTAAGATACTCGGCTCGAAAGCTCGTGAGCCTACTCTAATTTATATATATTTTTAATAATATTATTTTTATTTATAATATATATATTAATATATATATATTATTAGTAGACTAAAGCTCGATTTCGAGCTCGAATATAATTCGTTTGATATTCAAATCGAATCGAGTCGATTTTGAGTTTTGCCTATGTTTCATCGAGCTAAGCTCGAGCTTGAAATATTAAGGCTCGGTCGATGTCGAGCCAAATTTTGAGTCCCAATATTTTGAGTCGAGTTGAGCTCGAGCTGCCAGCTATTCGATTCGGTTCGGCTCAATTGCATCCCTAGTGAAAAGGATTATTCATGAAACAAATTGAGAAAACATTAATCCAGACAACATCAAAAATATTGACTACAACAAAATGTTTACCAAAAAATAGTTTTGTAGAACATAAAGGATAAATGAGGGCTATCGCAGGCAAGATCTGCCATGGAGGAAAACTTATTGAGGAAGAGCCAGCTATGGTGTATCTCTGTCAAGACAGATTCCTGGCAGAAGAAATATAAAGCAAACCATATAAATGATAGAGGCTTATCACACTAGGTGAAATACTAGCTGCTTGGAGATACCAAAAGGAAACAGAACTGCCTGCTATTCAACGTGAAAACTTAAAAAAAAAAACGCACACACACACAAAAGATTACAAAGAAGTTACAGAAACACCAATATAATAAACTCAAATTGTAGAGAGACTTTGGAATGCCCTGGTACTAGAGAGAACTGAATGTAGCACTGATTTAGTTGCTACCTCAAGTGGTTTAATCCAATAAACTTGCGAGCCAAATATTTTGCAAGAAAGAACCAGAGTATGAAGGCATTTGAATAGCTGAGGAACGAAAAAGCTTGATGGTAAAATATGGTGGGAGTCGACCACAAGCACAAAGTTATATTTCACTAATGTAGGGAAAAAATTGAAATGGAAGTTCAATTTTTTTATATCCTTTTGAATTTTCTCGCGACTTTTTTTCGTTGCACCTCTAGATTTGTCAAACCAAGTTCAAAACCAGCAAACAATCAGGACCGCCCCGTGCTTGTAGTCACTTTCAGCTGTTCCCAAAAGAATGCCACTTTCAGCTCCGCTGGCCAAAATTGAATTGAACTGCTGGCAGCAACCTATTTCCTATGAAAGAAAGCAAAAAAAAAAGAAAGGCTTGAAGGCTTCAATTTAGCTGAAAAGATCCAATCCGAGCCGCCCCGTGCGGCTAGTGGCAGCAGAAGCAGAAAATCAGCAAGCCGAGATTCAAGTCAGATGCAGCTTATATAACAATGTATTTTTGAAGAATTTGGACATTGCGGTGAAGAAAAATTAGGTTTTTCCCTATCTATCTTTCCATCACCAAGAACACTAACTAGCTACTTTGCTCCTCTCGTCCCACCCTCGGTTATTCACTGTCATCGATCCGTATCAAGAATGATAGGGTTTTGGATAGAATTAAGATTCCAGGAAGGGCCAGGGTACAAGGGAGGGTCAGTGTTTCGATTAAGATCCAGCCTATGCGTGAGGTTACAGTCTACATCGTCGGGACAGGTTATGCTTAGGGTCTCCAAAGGAAAGAAAGAAAGACAGAGAGAGACGAAGAGAGAAGAAGGGAGACTGGGAGAGGAAGAGAGCGAATAGTGGAAGGAGGGAGGGAGAAGGAGGGGACATACCTGGGGTTGCGGAGATGGCCGGAGAACTTCGGATGGCAGTACCGATCGAACGTCATGTTGGTGGATATCTGGTCAGGACATCATCTTTCAGGATCTTTTCGATACCGCGCAATGCAGCAGGAAGAAAAAAGAAATAAAATAGAAAATAATCAAATATATAGACCAGCCAAAAAAAGACTTATCTTTACGAGACATACAAACTTTACTATGAGAAAAAAAAAATTACAAGAGGAGATTTCACTTTCAACCCTCGTACACCCAATTTCTCCCTCACAGGAAGTTCTTCCTCACAAAAGCTCTATCTCTAGAAAGACCCTCCTAAACCCCTGAAACGACCACTGTTCGCTGTCCAGGAACCCTGCTCCTTCTCCTCTCGATACAGAGTCTGCTCTCTCTCGCTGGATCGGGTTTCCTGGGTCTTTGGCTTGACGAAACCGCGCCCGACCATGTCCCACCCTTTTCTGTCCGTGATCAAGGCCATTTTAAAGGCTTAAAACCTAAAAACATTATGAAAAGGAGTCTCACAGCACTCCAAAATCCTTTTAGAACCGTCAGATCTCGATCGACAGCTTTCAGAGCCGTCATATCACAATCGATCCACGAAATAGTCACCACAGACCGTGGGAATCGCGAGAAAAACACCACACAGTCCACGGTGGACAGCAAGAAACCGAGGGGAAATGCCCCCTCGGTCCACAGACCAAGCCATGCACCGCTCGATCTATGGTGGACCGGGCTATGGGCTCCCAGGCGCGGGCTTGCATGGGCCTGGGTCGCGCCCGCGCGCTCGTGTGCCCGGGCCTGGGCTGCGCCAGCGCGTTGGGCCGCGCACTGCTGCGCCTGGGCCACGCACCGCCGCAGCACCCGACCGCGCCACCTGTCACGCTCCGAATCCAAAGTCGGTTCGGATATATGATGGCCGCATACTCCTTAGAGCAAGCCCTAAAGAATATGCAAGGCTAAAAATAATTCTTTACAACTTCAACATCTATAATATCTAATTTCAATAATAACTAGTAAAACTTGCATAATTATAATTAAAATTCTTTTAATCCTCTGATCAGATATCATGATATTCTATTTATTCATCTGCTCACCCGTAATTCAAACTATAGCCAATTATGAGCGTCCTGTAACTCTGAGAAGAAAAAGAAAGATTAAGGGATGTGAGCTTTACAGCCCAGTAAGAATTCTTATATCACACTGATATAATAATATAATCTGAAAATAAGAATAAGCAATAAAATATAAAATTTCATATTCAATATCCGAAATAATTCAAATATCTATAAATTATTTATCTTGTCAAAAGAGATGCATCATCATATATTAATGGATAAAATACTTTTGTTCAACAATTGTTTCATATCTTATCTTTCATTTCTCTTTTGATTATTATATGATCTTTAACCTTTTTTTTTTTGACTTTGGACTAATCAAGTCTATACCTCAGTCATCATCCGAATCAATTTTTACTTAAAAGCCTTTCAAGACTGTCCCAGGATGAGCTCCTGGCCGGCTGTCCCACGTATGAAAGTCCGTGAGAGGCTGTCCTAGATATAAGCTCCTGGCGGGCTCTCCCAGGCATGAGCTCCTGGCCGGCTGATCCACGTATAAGCCAGTGGGGGCTGTCCCAGGCATAAGCTTCTGGCGGGCTGTTCCACATGACAAAACTAGTCCATACCATATCTCTTTTTTTCATTTAATCATTATATGTTGATTTCATCAAATCAATTCCAACTTACATTATTATCAATTTAGATATGTCATATCTATATAATCATGCCATCAATCTCTGATACATATATATTGACATAACATACTCATGCTCAAAATCATATAAGCAAATAATGGTATCTCGGATATAGCAAATTCATCGATTTCAAATCCAACGATATAAAGCCAATGATATAAGATCAACGATAAAATAACATATATAATAGTGATCATGTACAGGGATTCTTACCTTTATCGGTAATTGATCCAAGCATAGAAATCAATGTTCTTATTTGATTTATGAATTTTAAAAATAAGATATTCCACTAGACATCTTATACAAACAATCGTATCTCTTCATGATCCTGATCAAATATAAAAATTATATATGAAGAAATTATCGATAATCGATCCTAATAACATAAATCCAAAACTTCTCCTAGGATTATCCAAAATCGAGATTTGTCTGAGTATCTAGACCCTCCATTGGTCCATAAGACTTTTAGAGAGAGAAAATTCATGAAGAGAGAGAAAATTTTATAGAAAAAAAAATTTTAGAGAGAGAAAATACAGAGAAAATCTTCGTATCCTTCAAATGAGAAAATTATGATTGAGATCATCAGAGGTTATATCAGGGTGATTCAATATGAATTAACTATGATCGATATTATAAATTTTGAATAAAAACTAGATCGGGATCTAATCTACTGTACAAATTTTGAAGCAATCTCAGGTCATCTTATTTTCATCTCAAGTTTATCCTAGGGTCCGTGATGCAATCAAAGAGGGAGAGAAAGATCCTAGAGAGATAAAATCCATAAAGAGAGAGAAAAGGTCTAGAGTGACAAAATAGAGAGAGAATCTATAGAGAGAAAGTAGAGAGAAGGTAAAGAGAGGAAAGAGAAAAGAGAAAAAATGCTCTCTCATTTTTTTTTTCATTTCTTTTCTTTTTTTTTTTCTTTTTTCTCTTATTCTCTTCTTTCTTTTCTCCTCTCTCTCTCTTTTTCTGGTCGAACAGAGGAGGGACACGAGAGGAAAAGGGGGGTGGCTTATGCTCTAACGAGGTGCGGTGGCAGCACGACTGGAGGCCCAACAACGGCAACCGATGGTGGTGGAGCCAGAGATGGCTGACGGTGAGGTGCGGTCGGTAGAAAAATTAGAAAAAATCAGAAAAATAGTGGACCGCCCCCTTTCTTAGAATTTTTTCGATCATTGGCCGATCACTGGCGGACATGGCCTTCGAAGAAGGAGGCTAGGGAGGTAGGGATCCAAACCTAAGGATGAGATGCCGCAAACGACGACGCTGGTGGTCGGAAAAGAGGAGGAAAGGGCCCGACCGAAATAGAGCGAAACAGAGCAAAACAGAGGTTCAATTTTTTCATGAATTTTCCTACGATCCCGACGGTCGGTGAGGGTCTAAAGCCATGGAGAGAAAAGAAAGAGGGAGAGGAAGAAAAGTTGGAGCCTTATTTGAGCTCTGGTGGCATCTCCAACCTTCGATTTCTGACGAACACAATAATGGGAGGCTGCAGCTTCCACAGAGAAAAGAGGAGGAATCAAGCTTGAAGATCGCTGGTGGAGTTTCTTAAGAGAAGGAGAAGACTTATTTACAGAGAGCCCTAGGGCCCCGGTGGTCTTAGGACTCCCATTTCGTCCGAAATTCATCGGAGAAGAAGACTCAGATCGGGAGTCTTCTTCCTGTTCTCTCTCTCTCTTTTTTATGAGATTTGGGCTTCTAGATTTTGGGCCTAGTCCAAGGCCCAAATGAGTCGGGTGTTACATTCTCCCCCTTCAAATAATTTCATCTTCGAAATTAAGTTACGTTATTTTAGATATATTCTAAATATATATATATATACATGCATCATATCATTCTCACGCTTCCAATAATATCTTACATATTATTTATTTCTCATGATCTTATTATAACAAAAATTATTTGAAATCTCAAACTCATCCCTTCTTATTGATTTCTCAACTTTTTTGAAGAACCGTAATATTTTGGACTTGTATTAATATACCATAGTTATTTGTCCAATACATTCCACTTGAAATTTATAATTATCTCAGACTGTCTATGACAGAAAAATAAATAAAGGCCGAACATCGAGCACTTTTCACAATCA
This sequence comes from Elaeis guineensis, assembly GCF_000442705.2. Taxonomy (NCBI): domain Eukaryota; kingdom Viridiplantae; phylum Streptophyta; class Magnoliopsida; order Arecales; family Arecaceae; genus Elaeis; species Elaeis guineensis. The sequence continues at coordinate 102,553,586 of NC_025994.2, forward strand.
TCGATTTATTTTTTCTTTTGACCTTCCAACAAATTTTATATATAGACTTTCATCTCAAGAAAACCTCAACCTTCTATATCAGTTCGAGTAACAATATTAAATTTTAAAAAATATGAGATCTATGTCAAGACATTCTGGGTTTAAACTAATAACAAAACTATCAAGCTGTTAACAATAAACTTGAGATGTTTAGAATTTTTTTTGGTATTATCTGCAATGAAATAACCTAATGGCAAAAATTATCTGACTATGATCAGATTAGGTTAAAATCTGTAGCATCCTTTCATTATCAATAAAATTTTTCTTTATTTACAACTAATATATTCCATAATATCTTTTGATTTAAAAAATTAATATTTTTAATTAATTTAAACCACCACACTTTTGCTGCGCACTCTGATCTTAACTTATCAAATTATATAAGTCTATCAAAGATAAAAATATCCTTGTATGTTAGATCAATCAAAGATAGATCCAACTTTTAAATTTTATATAAAATTTAAAGTAAAACTTTAAGTTTCTTTATCTTTACTATCCTTTGGGTATAGCACATCAAAATTAAATCTTGATCCACTTTTTATGTTTGAAATCATTGTATAAGCTTCATCACTCCTCAAAAATCTAACATGTCAAAAATTAATTGGAGTTAACCTTAGATTTATCTTACAATCATTTAGATAATTTTTAAATCAATCTTTCTTTTTAAAAAATTTAACTCCAACTCGAATAAACTAGAAAAACTCAAGCCAACATCCTTATAAGTAGAATCAACTTGATTATTTCTTATAGAGCTTTCTTCATTACAATCCTTAATATTAATCGATAAATTCATACAAAATCTTATCCCTTATATAAGTCATTCAAAATTTAATACTAGCAAGATATCTTAGTTCAATTTAGAAATTCGAACTTTGACTTGAATAATTAATACACTTTACCATCTTCAATAATCATAAAAAAAATTAAGAAAACTAATCCAAAGATGGTAATACGAATTATTAAAGATTTCATCATAACATATATATATTATATTCTAATAAAATTAATTTTTTTATATTTAATTTAATAATAATATCAAAATACCTTTGATCCACTTAGAAAAATCAATTTTTGACTTGAAATTCAATGCAACTTGAAAGATCAAGAAATCAGATCCAAATATGATATTTTGAATAATCAAAGATTTTACCAAGATGTATATCTCATATTCTTAAAATAAATTTCAAATATATTCTTCATCAAAAATTGAGTTTCATATATGACCTTCTATAGATTCAATGCTCAAAATATTTCTCTCTCATATGATAAAATTTCTTCTTAGACCATATCCTAACTAACTTTCTACTGATAAATTTAAAATTTGTAATGCTCAGATAATTAATAATAAAATCAAAAAAATTATCATGATCTCCACCTATATAAGTTTAGCATTCCAAAATTATCGAGTATACCTAACATAACCTATTAATACCTCCCATTTCATTTCAGGATCAATACTTCTCATACTTAGGTCAATCTTATTAATTGAAATTCAATATATACTCGTCAATTCTATCATATACCATCTATGCATAAATTTTATCATAGTATCTATTAATTCAAAATCTAATTATTGAATCATTTCTTTTATATCTATCATGTTTCTCAAGATCATAACCTAAGTTCAAATATCACTAAAGTCACAATCTCGAATAATTATAATCTTAAACTTAAATACTGCTTAAGTCATATTCTTTAGTGATCATAACCTAAACTCTAATATCATTCTATCACATCCTTAATGATTATAACTTTAAGCTCTGATATTATCTATCATACTCTATTGATTATAATCTCAGAGTTTTGATGTCATTTATGTCACAGTCCCTAGTGACCTTAAAGTTTTGATACCACTTAAGTCATATTCTCTGATATCATTCTGTCATATCCTAATTATTTATATCATAGTCTCCAAATGAACGTAACCTAAGCTCTAAGCTCAGATACCACTCTGTCACATTCTATTGATCTTACATAAAGTTTTGATATCACTTCATTAATCCCTAGTGACTTAAACTTAAGCTCTGATACCATTCTGTCATGCTCCGAACCCAACAGTCGGTTCGGATACGTAATGGCCGTACACTCCTTAGAGCAAGCCCTAAAGAATATGCAAGGCAAAAAATAATTTCTTACAACCTCAACATCCATAATATCTAATTTCAATAATAACTAGTAAAACTTGCATAATTATAATTAAAATTCTTTCAATCCTCTGATCAGATATCATAATATTCTATTTATTTATTTCTCACCCGCAATCCAAACTATAGTCAATTATGAGCGTCCTGTAACTCTGAGAAGAAAAAGAAAGATAGAGGGATGTGAGCTTTACAGTCCAGTAAGAATTCTCATATCACATCGATATAATAATATAATCTAAAAATAAGAATAAGTAATAAAATATAAAATCTCATATTCAATATCTGAAATAATTCAAACATCTATAAATTATCTGTCTTGTCAAAAGAGATGCATCATCATATATTAATGGGTGAAATACTTTTGTTCAACAATTATTTCATGTATTATCTTTCATTTCTCTTTTGATTATCATATGATCTTTAACATTTTTCTTTTTGACTCTGGACTAACCAAGTCTATACCTCAGTCATCATCCGAATCAATTTTCACTTAAAAGCCTTTCAAGACTATTCCAAGATGAGCTCCTGACCGGCTGTCCCACATACGAAAGTCCGTAAGAGGCTGTCCCAAGCATAAGTTCCTGACGGACTATCCCAGGCATGAGCTCCTGACCGGCTGATCCATCTATAAGACAGTAGGGACTATCCCAAGTATAAGCTCCTGATGGGCTATCCCAGATATAAGCTCCTAACGGACTGTTCCATATGACAAAGCTAGTCCATACCATATCTTTCTTTTTCATTTAATCATTATGTATTGATTTCATCAAATCAATTCTGACTTACATTATGATCAATTTAGATATGTCATATCCATATAATTATGCCATCAATATCTGATACATATATATTGACATAACATACATATGCTCAAAATTATATAAGCAAATAATGGTGTCTCAGATATAGCAAATTCATCGATCTCAAATTCAACGATGCAAAATCAATGATGCAAGATCAACGATAAAATAGCATATATAATAGTGATCATGTACAAAGATTCTTATCTTTAACGGTGACTGATCCAAACATAGAAATCAATGTTCTTCTTTGATTTATAAATTTTGAAAATAAAATATTCTACTCGACATCTTATGCAAACAATTATATCTCTTCATGATCCTGATCAAATATAAAAATTATATGTGAAAAAATTATTGATAATCGATCCTCATAATACAAATCCAGGACTTCTCCTAGGACTATTCAAAATCGAGATTTGTCTGAGTATCTAGACCCTCCATTGGTCCATAAGACTTCTAGAGAAAGAAAATCTATGAAGAGAGAGAAAATTCTAGAGAAAAAAATTTTAGAAAGAGAAAATAAAGAGAATCTTCATATCCTTCAAATGAGAAAATTATGATTGAGATCATCAGAGGTTATATCAGGATGACTCAATATGAATTAACCATGATCGATAGTATAAATTTCGAATAAAGATCGGATCGGGATCCAATCTACTGCATAAATTTTGAAGCAATCTCAGGTCATCTTATTTTCATCTCAAGTTTATCCTAGGGTCTGTGATGCAATCAGAGAGGGAGAGAAAGACCCTAGAGAGACAAAATTCATAAAGAGAGAGAAAAGGTCTAGAGTGAGAAAATAGAGAGAGAATCTATAGAGAGAAAGTAGAGAGAAGATAGAGAGAGGAGAGAAGAAAGAGAGAAAACTCTCTCTCATTTTCTTTCTTTTTTTTTCTTTCTGTCATACCCCCAACCCAACAGCCAATTCGGAACGTGATGGCCGCACACTCCTTAGAGCAAGCCCTAAAGAATATGCAAGGCCAAAAATAATTCTTTATAATCTCAACATCCATAATATCTAATTTCAATAATAACTAGTAAAACTTGCATAATTACAATTGAAATTTTTTCAATCTTCTGATCAGATATCATAACATTCTATTTATTCATCTGCTCACCCGCAATCCAAACTATAGCCAATCATGAGCATCCTGTAACTCTGAGAAGAAAAAGAAAGATGAAGGGTGTGAGCTTTACAGTGCAGTAAGAATTTTTATATCACACCAATATAATAATATAATCTGAAAATAAGAATAAGCAATAAAATATAAAATTTCATGTTCAATATTCAGAATAATTCAAACATCTATAAATTATCTATCTTGTCAAAAGAGATGCATCATCATATATTAATGGATGAAATATTTTATTCAATAATTGTTTCATATTTTATCTTTCATTTCTCTTTTGATTATCATATGATCTTTAATCTTTTTCTTTTTAGCTCTGGACTAACCAAGTCTATACCTCAGTCATCATCCGAATCAATTTTTACTTAAAAGCCTTTCAAGGCTGTCCCAGGATGAGCTCCTGACCGGTTGTCCCACATACGAAAGCCCGTGAGAGGCTGTCCCAGACATAAGCTCCTTGCGGGCTGTCCCAAGCATGAGCTCCTGACCGACTGATCTACCTATAAGCCAGTGGGGGCTGTCCCAGACATAAGCTCCTAACAGGCTGTTTCATATGACAATGCTAGTCCATACCATATATCTCTTTTTTATTTAATTATTATGTGTTGATTTCATCAAATCAATTCCGACTTATATTATGATCAATTTAGATATGTCATATCCATATAATCATGCTATCAATCTCTGATACATATATATTGACATAACATACTCATGCTCAAAATCATATAAGCAAATAATGGTGTCTCGGATATAGTAAATTCATCAATCTCAAATCCAACGATGCAAAACCAATGATGCAAGATCAACGGTAAAATAGCATGTATAATAGTGATCATATACAGAGATTCTTATCTTTATCGGTGACTGATCCAAGCATAGAAATCAATGTTCTTCTTTGATTTATGAATTTTGAAAATAAGATATTTCACTCGACATCTTATACAAATAATCGTATCTCTTCATGATCCTGATCAAATATAAAAATCATATATGAAAAAATTATCGATAAACGATCCTAATAACACAAATCTAGGACTTCTCCTAGGATTATCCAAAATCAGAATTTGTCTGAGTATCTAGACCCTCCATTGGTCCATAAGACTTTTAGAGAGAGAAAATCCATGAAGAGAGATAAAATTTTAAAGAGAAAAAATTTTAGAAAAAAAAAATAGAGAGAGAATCTTTGTATCCTTCAAATGAGAAAATTATGATTGAGATTATCAGAGGTTATATCAGGATGACTCAATATGAATTAACCATGATCGATATTATAAATTTCGAATAAAGATCGGATCGGAATCCAATCTACTACACGAATGTCGAAGCAATCTCAGATCATCTTATTTTCATCTCAAGTTTATCCTAGGATCTGTGATGCAATCAAAGAGGGAGAGAAAGATCCTAGAAAGACAAAATCCATAAAGAGAGAGAAAAGGTTTAGAGTGAGAAAATAGAGAGAGAATCTATAGAGAAAAAATAGAGAGAAGGTAGGGAGAGGAGAGAGAAAAGAGAGAAAACTCTCTCTCATTTTTTTTCTTTTTTTTTCTTTTCTTGTCTTTTTCGTTTCTTTTTCGTTTCTTTTCTTTTTTTTTTTCTTTTTCTTCTCTTCTTCTTTTCTTCTTTCTTTTCTCTTCTCTCTCTCTTTTTCTGATCGAACAAAGGAGGGACACAAGGGGGAAAGGGGGGTGGCTTGTGCTCCGACGAGGTGCGGCGGCAGCACGACTGGAGGTCCAGCAACAACGATCGACGACAGTGGAGCTGGAGATGGCCGATGGTGAGGTTCGATCGGTGGAAAAATTGGAAAAAATCAAAAAAATAGTAGACCGCCCCCTTTCTTAGAATTTTTTCGATCATTGGCCGATCACCGATGGCCATGACCTCGAAGAAGGGGGCTAGGGAGGTGGGGATCCAAACCTAAGGGTGAGATACCGTAAACGACGATGCCGGTGGCCGAAAAAGAGGAGGAAAGGGCCCGACCGAAACAGAGCAAAATAGAAGTTTAGCTTTTTCATGAATTTTCTGACGATCTCGATAGTCGGTGAGGGTCTAAAGCCATGGGGAGAAAGGAAAGAGGGAGAGGGAGAAAAGTTGGAGCCTTACCTGAGCTCCGGTGGCATCTCCAATCTCCGATTTCCGACGAACACAATAATGGGAGTCCATGGCTTCCATGGAGAAAAGAGGAGAAATCAAGCTTGAAGATCGCCGATGGAGGTTCTTGAGGGAGGAAAAAGACTTATTTATAGAGAGCCCTAAGGCTCCGGTGGTCCTAGGACTCCCATTCCATCCGGGATTCATTGGAAAAGAAGACTCCTATTGGGAGTCTTCTTCCTGTTCTCTCTTTTTTTATTTTTTTTATGGGATTTGGACTTCTAGATTTTGGGCCTAGTCCAAGGCCCAAATGGGCCAGGTGTTACACCACCGCCGCTCTTCTGGCCCACCGTCGGCCACCGACGGTCCTCTATCGCTTTGAACTTCGTGCTGATTTCTCTCGCGCATATCTTCTCCTTCCGAACTCCGTTTGAGATGATCTTAGGCTCGTTGGACTCCATTTTTCATCGCAGACCTCACTGCAGGTTCAATGTGGATTGAATCTTGAGGCATCAAATCTTAACAATCTCCATCTCGATTTGATATTCGACCTCCTCGTAACTTCGAGAGCTTCGGGATCTCCTCACCTCCATGTCCTAGGATAATCGCCTACTGATCATGGATGGACAAACATGAGAGTCGAGCTAGGTCGCTCGATCCCATCTCCATCATATACTGTGCTCTTCCTGATCTGAGACCTGCTCGGGGTATCATCTTGCGGTAATAGAAATCTCACCTTACGATATCGCCTTTCATCCTTCTGAGTCTCTTGTCTCATGCCTGATCCACCTCTACCTGGAGCTTCACCTCGCTCTGAGCTCCTCTTGGCTCCTGAAGCTCCACCTCACATTGGGCTCTCCGTAGGTAATAATGTCCTCTCCTCCTCTTCTTCCCCTCTAGAACAATCCTATCGCCGCGTAGCACCTTTAGGATTCCTCCACCAGCTACCATTCTGTAGCCTCTTGAATCTAGTCTACTCAATGAGATAAGATTCCATCTAAAATTGGATATATATCGGACCTCTCCCAATCTCCTCACTGTACCATCATGTGTCCTCCAGCTGACTATCCTAATACCTCTGATCTCACAGCTTGATCCATCCGACAGATAAACAGTATCCTCGCTGCTCTTCAGAGAGTCAAACTGCTCCTCTCTACAACATATATGATAGGTACATGCAGAATCTAAAATTCACTGCTGGAAAAAAGTAGATACCTCGTCAGATATCTCCAAGATATCTTCCTTTGAATCGCTACTAGCCGTCATTACAGTAGCCATCGTCCGATCCCTGAGTTGAGGGTAATCTCTGGCTAAATACCCCAACTCGTCACACTGGTAACACCTGGTCTTACTTAAGTCCCTCCTAGACTTGGACCAGCCTCGTCGCGATCTCTTATTGCTCTGTTTACCGCCTCCTACTTCTTCAAAAACCACCAAAGCTGAGCTACCGCCACTTGAGCTCGAAGTCAGATTCTCCCTCTTGAGAACCTCATTCTGGAGTATCACTGCGGTGACCTCATCTATCTTGATGGTGCTCTTTTCCACTAGAAGAGCAGTCACCAAGGACTCATACGAAGGGAGAAGCGATGCTAGCAAAATCAGTGCCCTGATCTTCCCTCAACGTTCTCACCAATACTGAGGAGGTCAGTGAGGATCTTCTGGAAGTGGCTGAGATACTCCTGCATACTCTGTCTCTCAGTCATCCGCAGCTGATAGAACTACCTCCAGAGGAAAAGAGTATTGGTGAGAAATTTTGCCATGTACAACTCCTCGAGCTTCGACCACAGCACCATCGGAAAAGTCTCGCTAAGCACAAAGATCACCACCTCATCCGCTAGATACATACGGATAGTACTCACCGTCTGCATTTGGAGCCGCCTCCAATCCTGCACTTTTATAGTGGTCGTCTTCTCTTTGCATATGAGAGCATCGATCCACCCTGGCTGGATGAGCACGTCCTTCACCCTTGCCTGCCACAAGAAAAAATTGCTCTTTCCATCAAACTTGTTGATCTCCATCTTGATTGATCATGTCTTCTCCATCTTCAATCTTGCTCACCACCGCTGCAATCTGCATCTTTGTACCACCTCACTCTGATATCACTTGTTGATGAATGTCTGGTCAGGACACCGCCTCTCAGGATCTTTTCGATATCGTGCAATGTAGTAGGAAAAAAAAAATAAAACAGAAAATAATCAAATACGTAGATCAGCCAAAAAAGGGCTCGCCTCCACGGGGCATGCAAACTTCACTATGAGAAAAAAAATTATTACAAAAGGAGATCTCACCCTCAACCCTCGTATACTCAATTTCTCCCTCACAGGAAGTTCTCCCTCATAAAAGCTCTCTCTCTAGGAAGGCCCCCCTAAACCCCTAAAGCGACTGCTGTTCGCTGTGGTCAGGAGTCTTGCTCCTGCTCCTCTCAGTACAGCATCTGCTCTCTCTCACTGGTTCGGATTTCTTGGGTCTTTGGCCTGACGAAACTGCGTCCGACCACGTCCCACCCCTTTCTGTCCATGATCAGGGCCTTTTTAAAGGCTTAAAACCTAAAAACATCATGAAAAGGAGTCTCACAGCACCCCAAAATCATCCTAGAACCGTCAGATCTCGACCGGCAGCTCCCAGAGCCGTCAGATCACAATCGATCCACAAAACAGTCCCATAGACCACGAAAATCACACGAAAAATACCTCGCGGTCCATGGTGGACCGCAAGAAATCGAGGGGAAATGCCCCCTCGGTCCACGGATCGGGCCATGCACCGCCCGATCCACGGTGGATCGAGCTATGGGCTCCCAAGCGCGGGCTCGCATGGGCTTGGGCCGAGTGCGCGCTCGGGCTTGGGGCGCGCCCGCCGCTGGGCCATGCCCTGCATGCTGTCGTGCCTGGGCAGCGCACTGCTGCACACGGCCACATCGCCGCCGCTTCGCCGGCCAGCCGCTGATCGCCGACGGTCCTCCATCGCTCCGGACTTCGTGCCAACTTCTCACGTGCGTATCTTCTCCGTTCGAACTCCGTTTGAGGTGATCTTGGACTCGTTGGACTCTATTTTTCATCGCGGACCTCGCTATAGGCTCAATATAGATCGAATCTCGAGACATCAAATCTTAACATGCCATGTCGGATGGTCGGGGGACTGAGAAGGAGAGAGGGAGAAGGTGGAAGTGGTAGGAAAGAAACTAAGGAGGGGAACAGGGGACAAGAGATCAGAATAGGAGTGGGCCAAGCTGCTCCCTTGGTTTGTTCTTGGGTCGGAAAGCGGTCTATGAGACCGGACTTGATCGGGCGGTCTTAGCCCTCAATTGGAGTGGTTGATTTGCGTGATTGCATCTAGCAACCAAACCAACCAAATAGCAAAATCCATTCCACCGCTAATTTTTTTGGATCGATTTGAGCCGAATTTTTTCAAATTCAGTCTGATTTTGGTTTAAAAATTTTTGAAATCAAAAAAATATGATTCTATTTTAATTTAAATTTTCAAAAAAATGCATCCTACTAACATGTTGCAGAAAGGCAAGGAAAATATCTTGCCAACTTATTCAACAGAATGGGGGTAAAGCCCACCGTACGTGCCAAAGGAATTTCTCCGGAGATCCTTGTGCATACTGGCACCTAGGAAGCATGGCATTGTGGGGCGCTACGAGGTAACAAGGCATTGGTTGTTCCAAGCCAGAGAAAGCTAATAAATGTTTTGATAATAGAATTTCCTTACATGTACAAATGGTGGACAAGCACGTACCTTCTTTTGTCAAATGTTTTTAATTGACTCAAGCAATGTATCCAGACATCCTGAAGGCGAACAATGTATGTGAACGTGGAATTTAAATAATGTATGTTCTACTGCATTGATCCGACCAACTGAAACCTATGCATATGTTCCTGAAACTACTGATGAATTATTATGTCATTCCCCTTGAAGCAAGTAGCTACCAAGTGAAGGTTTAGGTTAAGATCAGAATCCTGCCCGGGCAAGACCCGGCATGGTTTGTTTTATATAACACCAACTCAATTATAGCACCGTGTGTGCTTAGGTAGCCAAAACTGCAACTCAAACTCATTCCTACATCAACAACTCCAACTTTTTTTTTTTAAAAAAAAGACATATTTAAATCATAGCATTTTTTTTTTTGAAAAAGAATATTTGTTGACATGCATGTTAATCTTGTTATTTTATGCAGAATTTTTTGCTCGAAAATGTAATGGCTAGGACAGATTTATTGAAAATCAGTATGCCGATTTTATCATGAACAAAGTGTCCATATTGCTTTGTGAGATATTGTTTAGATTAGTTGTTTCAGAAAATAAAGATTTTGTGCAGGATTCAAACCCAACAGAAGTTCTTTCTGGTAAGCTTCTCAGGAGCTAGTTCTCTACCATGCATCCATGCAGCCCCTAGAAGATAGAATTTGTTTTCTAAAACCTTCTTTTTCTTTTTCTATCAAAAAAAAAAAAAACCTTCTTTTTCTTCCACTTTACAGGACGCAAAGGACCTTTTAAAAGCTGGTTTTATTAGCTGGCGAACAGGTTCTATGCGGCAACGAACTGGCCACCAATCCCGTAGTTGGCGGGGACAACTCCAGGATTCGTTAACTTCATGTCTTGGATTCACTGAACTGGAAGCTACGTGGCGCAATTCTACTCACGGAAGCACGTTGTCATGCATACTGACAGCTCGGTGTTTCTTCATGTTTACTGATTGTTGCTACCTTTTTAGCTTTGCCATTTGATATTTTCCATCTGCAAACTATACTATCATTTTTTAGGCCATTGAAGAGGTCGTTTCTCATAGAAATGATGCCCATTGCTCATCTCGCCAGATTTGACATTAATTAAACCACCGAGAAGATCTCTCTCCGTCGTTAATTTAAGAGTATCATGATCCAATTCCAAACAGGTGTCCCAGTCATACGTTCTTTCTGCATTCGTACTGAACTAAATTGTTGTCCTTTGTGATTGTATTTGGTAGTTCTGATGATGACTCTTGAGCAAGATTTTGGCCCAGTAAGAATTGGAAAAGCTTTTTTTCTTTTCAAAAAAAAAAAAAATGAAGGCTTCTTTAAATTTTAATCCATGGGAATTAAAGTTCTTAAGATAATTTTGGCATTGTAGAAATCTCAGTTCCATGTATCGGTCTATATGACCCAGTTTCGATTTTTGCTGACTCGACAATATCTATAGTGCTTAGTGCTTATTCCTCCTTTTTTTTTGACGGATGTTAATAAACGCAAAAGCAGGACAGCAGACTGATAATGTTGTGGGGAGATGCAACATTCATGAGAGTTGTTAACATCAAGAAAAGTTGTGGGACGGAAACTCTAGGACCGCAGTATCTTAGTCGGCGCTTTCTATATCAGTGGATGCCAGCTTGGCTTGCAGAGAAATGGGGGCCGGATATCCCATGGGTAGAAGTCGGGATCCCCAATGGTACGTACATATTTTGCTTTGCAAAGAAGGGTATATGCTTGGATGGATGATATATAGCTCATCTTGGAAATGGATCGCTGTTGCTCGTTTATCAACTTGCTACATTTGGCACATCAGATATGTAGATGATAGATGGGCAATGTATCCCCCATTCATACATATACTGATCATAGAAACAAAACATGCATCATGAAACATCCAAACTCTAGCTAATGGCATATGATAAAGACTAGCATCAATTGGGACGCTAGGTAACCCTGTCAAAAGAGTTCGGATTATATTTTTTATGCGAAAGAATAATTGATCTTCTTTGCGGTGCCAATCATTGAATTGTATCCTGCATGGATCTTGAAGCATTCTAAATTCTTCATTTATCTATTTATGCAAATTTTGAAATGATTAATATATGACTTAAAAGTAAATTCATACAAAAAGAAGATGAATCTTTTTTCTCTCGTGAAAGATACATTCCTGTCAAAATTTTATGAAATTCTAATTGCATACGGAGCAAAGTTGGTAAAAATTTGCTGATTTATATGAAGTAGACGGGGGTCTTAAGAAATTTAGGAAACCATGTATCTATATACAGTTTTCCCACAACATATTGTACGTACCAATTATACCAGGGAATTTCTGGATTTGATACTTTAACTGCGGAGTACCACGCACGAAGGTTAGGTTGGCATGCATGCCCTCGCCTTTTGCTTTCATGCAAAAGGAAAATATGCGGGTTGGTGGCCCAATCTCCCAAATAATGTGACCGAGCGAAAAAGCGAAAAGCCGGTTGAATCCAGCAGGGAGGATTTTAGGGAACGGGCTGTTCACTATTGGGTGCTGCGCCCTTTTTTTCTCCCCATTGGACTCGGGCCTTTCTTAAGCTCTTTCCTTTCTCACCCCTCCCAACCGAACGTAGACAAGAAATCTTATGATAACCTTTTCCCCTCTAATCTTTTAACATTTTCTCTTCTTTTCTCACTTCTTAAGATCTGTATACTTGTTCTTCTATGTGGCGTGATCAGCCCTAGAGCTGCAGTTGCTTCTCTATTTTTATTCCTTCGTTTCCTTCTCTACCGAACGTAGAATGAGATGACATTCCTGACAAAAATCAAAACTTCAAAATAATAGGAAGGAAAGACAAGGATGGCGACCATGAAGCTGGGCTCCAAGGCTGAAATCTTCCGTCTGGAAGGACAAACGTGGTACGTTTTTCCATATCCATTCTCCTCTGCTTACTACTAATAATAAAAGTTCACACTCTTTGAATACGGTATTTTTCTTTTGGTGAAAAAAGAGCCAGAGGTAAGCCTAAAAAACCAAATTTTTTATACAGTACTTCAGATGTGCATTTCTTTTACGATGAGATACCTTCAATTTTAATTTTTTTTTGGTTTTTTTTTCTAAAATTATGGTCACATCTCAGTATGAATGCATGCTACATTGTGAGGTTAGAAGGGCGTCCTCCTAGCGGCATTTTTGCCACAGGGAAGATTTGGGGTGTTTTTGAACCAATGTTTCACGTCATCCGACAGAAGCCTGGAGAATTAAGGGAATGGAGAGTCCTCTGAAGATTTCCAAGGAGGATTAGAGGATAAACAGAAATCGAACCAATGTTCTGACCAGTTTCGACAAACATTGAATTGACTCTCTCGAGTTCATGAACAAAACGTTACCAAAATAGCATCTCAAGCATACACGGGAATTGTGACATTTGAAATGCGAGGCTCATAGTTGTGTGGTTCATATGCTTGTCCAGTCAAAGTGGACAAAGCTATGAAATCGAACTAGTGTTGATGTTATACAACATATTATCTTTCCTTCCATACTTCCGAAACATGTTGCCATCTGGTCTTCGCAGCGTGATGTGCCTCGTAATTAAAAGTGCTTGTGGTATTACCTTGGTATAAGTCATCAAGGTGCTCTCTGAAATAGTCTAGAGGATATCAATAATTCTCCAGACAAAGATATCCAGAGGTTTGTCCCAAGAAAGAAGTGAATTGGTTTGGATTAAACCAAAGGCTGAGAAGAAATATTATGTGCATGTCTAATAGTGTGCATAGTGCACACTGCATGCTCCCCAGTCCACATGTTTAATTGTGCAAGTAGTGGTTATCATGAGATTTGAGAGATGATCACATATAAACAATTTTCCAACACCAGAAGGATCCTGTTGGATGATCAATATGTTTGGATGTTGTCAATGTTCTGCCCTGTGGAGGGAACCTCTGATTCAAGGACTGGATTGATGCAAAGCTATTTATCGAACATGAAGAAACATGATGTCCTAAACTATCCTGATAAGTAACCAAGTTAATTGTTATCATATTCTTAGCTTCAATCAGCATGAAAGAAATCAGATTTCTTAGTTTCATGGTTTATGGTTATGGTCCTTGTGAATTCATCCTCACATTGGAGTACTGTTTGTCCTTGCAGGAAATGTACAAATGAGCTTGTAAGTGATGTTGTCGTCGAAGTAGGAGAAATGTCCTTTCATCTCCACAAGGTTTGCTTCTTTGCTTTTCAAACTGCCTTCATATAATGCTTAGCCGTTTCCATTTTCCTACCTATGCAAGTATCGCTGATAGCAGTACAATTACCAAAAGGGGCATGATTTCAAGGAAACTTTGAGTATGGAAAGATCTAGTTTTTACATGTAAGATGGATATGACGAGCTAGTTATTAGCTATCATATCATAATCATCTAGCCTTTTCCCAACTGTTTGGGGCTCACTTTCTGAATCCTTATTTGCCAAGTATTCCTATCAATGATCACCTCTATTACTATTCTGTTTCTCTAAATCCTTTCTCACAACCTCCATTCATATTAATTTAGGTCTTTCTCTTCTTTTCTTATAGGTGCCTCCTCATATCTTTGCTGTACATATCCAAATCATTTGACTCGATTTTCTGTAACTTTATCCTTAATTTATGCGACTCTTGCAGCTCCTCTGATATATTCATTTCTTAGTCTATCCTTTCTAGTTTTGCCATACATCCAACTCAACATTCTCATTTTTCGCTAGTTAATCGCTATAGTGGAAAAATTCTTATCAGTAACTTAGACTGAATACCAGCAAAGGACATACTATTTCAATGAAGACCATAACCAAAAATCTTCCAAATTTTCGTGTATTATCAACATATGTCATTACATATCCATAAATTTGTAATAGCTTTTCTAGCTTTTTGCGGTCTAAAATCATTTTTAGAGTCCATCTTGCAGAACATCATAAACTCTCATGCATATTTAAAAGAATTGATCTGTTCTTTCAGAATTTTATAAAAGATTTTGATGCAATGACATTTCAACTGAGAGGTATCGATTTCTATATAACAGATGGAGATTGCAAATACATAAGCTACACAGATCCAACTTTTGTATCTCATAAAGTTCCTCTATTTTATTAATTCTCTATTTTTTGTATGTGGGGAGGTGGTGCAAGTTCTGCTTTGTTAGAAAGTGCAACTATTTCTTCTTAAGGAAAAATGATCGAAAGCAATCTCATTATAGCTATCATATGCTCAATCTGCATTATATGGAGTCTTTTCATCCTCAAATGAGAACTAGTTATCTCCTTTAAAATTCTTTGGCAGTATATTCATACCTTGTCATGATGTCTATTATTCAACCAGACTATTGCACTTAGAAATGGCCCTTCGTAAAACATTACATGATGTTGTTGTGATTTATCAGCATGCAGATGCTTGTAGGTTTTAAGTGGTAATATATTATGATTTGATTAGCTTGTCAAATTGGAAAAAGAAAATTGCTGCAGGAGGCTTCATTTAGTTCATTATATATGCGTGACCATAAATGTGCCATGGCACATATCAGTGTGTAAAGAACCTGACTTGATAAAGTCTAAAGTAAAGATATACAATTTGTTTTTAATACACTCATCATTTTTGCAAAAAGCGATATAAACTAACAATCTGTTTGCTATCTTTTCTCGATGAATTGTTTGTGTCTATAACAAGCATAATATTTTTCATGAATTCTTGCAGTTCCCATTGATTAATAGGAGTGGGCTACTGCAAAAAATGATTAGTGAATTTCATGGTGAGGATGGAAAAGCCTGTGTTCTGCAGCTTCATGACATTCCTGGTGGTGCCAAGGCTTTTGAGCTTGTAGCAAAATTTTGCTATGATGTAAAGATAGAGCTGCATGCTCTCAATGTGGTCTGTCTGCGCTGCGCTGCTGAGTACCTACTCATGACCGAAGATTATGTAGGTGGAAATCTTATTCTACAGACAGAGCACTTCCTTGATGAAGTCTTTAATGGTTGGAAAGATACAATCAAAGCTCTGGAATCATGCGAGAGTGTTCTTTCCCATGCAGAAGAGCTTCACATCGTCTCAAGATGCCTCAACTCACTGGCATCTAAAGCTTGTGCTGATCCAAATCAT
This sequence comes from Elaeis guineensis, assembly GCF_000442705.2. NCBI lineage: Eukaryota > Viridiplantae > Streptophyta > Magnoliopsida > Arecales > Arecaceae > Elaeis > Elaeis guineensis. The sequence goes on from NC_025994.2 coordinate 102,569,620, forward strand.
TTTGGTTGGTCTGTGGTTGGATGCACTTCCATGAAGAGCCCAGGAAGCAGTTCTTTGTGGAATGGAATAGTTGCTGAAGAGACCCCAAGATCCACTGGTACCAATTGGTGGTATGAGGATGCTTCTTTCCTGAGTCTTCCGCTATTCAAGAGGCTTATCTTGGCTGTGGAAGCTAAAGGCATGAAACCAGATAATGTTGCCAGAGCGCTCATGTTTTATGCAAGGAGGTTCCTTCCATGCCTGAGAAGGAACTCAAGCTTCCGTGATGGCACAACCCGTATAACTCCAGTTGCATCAGTTTCATCACCATCAGAAAGCGATCAGAGGGTCTTCCTTGAAGAGATCATTGGATTGCTGCCCATGAAAAAGGGTGTTACTTCAACAAAGTTTCTGCTCAGCATGCTTCGTACTGCAATGATCTTACATGCAAGTCCTTTGTGCAGGGAAAATCTGGAGAAAAGAATAGGAGCCCAGTTGGATGAAGCTGCATTGGAAGACCTTTTAATACCAAATGTGGGCTACTCAGTTGAAACTATCTATGACATTGATTGTGTCCAGCGAATCCTTGATCACTTCATGTTGATGGACCAATCAATGCTTGCAACTTCTCCTAGCATTTTGAATGAGGGACAATTGATGGCCTCATCCCCTTCATTGACACCAATGACCATTGTAGCAAAACTTGTTGATGGTTATCTTGCCGAAGTTGCACCAGATGTTAATTTGAAGCTGCCCAAGTTCCAGTCACTGGCAGCTGCCATTCCTGATTATGCCAGACCTTTAGATGATGGGATATATCGTGCTATTGATACATATCTTAAGGTGATAATTCTTTATAACCAATTTAAACTTTTACATTCTTCTACTGGAGACTTTATCATTTTTCAGTTCACATGCACTCTTGCACGCCACACACACTTGCATGTATGTTCGTGTGGTTGCATATATACACATACAGACTTCGTAGGAAGAACATGAACATTGTGTTCTTTGACCTCCCAGTAAATTGTCATCCGTTTTCTCTAATGCACATCCATCTTCCTGGCAAACCAGATCATGACCATCAGGGGTGTCAATTAGTGCGGTTGGTAAAAGTCTTTGGAGGTTGGCACCAAAGAATTGGGTTCATTTCCAGGCCTCACCTTGATTTGGCCAGGATTTCTCACATCCTAGTTCTCAAAAAAATAAAAACGTGTCACGGCTATTGAAAACTTGATTACTCTCCTATTTGATTCTTGGAATTTGTTTGTAGCTGGAAAAGACATGCTATTTTTATAGTTAGTATATTGGTTAGAAAATGAAAGTCCTTTGGCATTGTTTAAGGTGCAAATGAAGATTAACAGATGATATATGTCCTAGTTTTCTTCAATTGAAAGGAAGTCTTTTTTATCTGTTAATGTAAGTTTAAAATCATGCCGGAAATCTGGTTTCTGAACTGTGCGAGACTAGCTTTTATGATGAAGTTGAGCTTTGATGTGGCCCGATGGACCCAGCCAAGCCCTTTGATAAATCCCCTGAACTAGCAATCAATCTCATTGAACAAGCATACCTTTTCTTTGTTTTTTTTTTTACCCTTACAATTGATAAGAGTCACTCTGCATGGTATATGATTACCATCTTTTTTGGTTTTGTATGCATGTAGTCCCACCCAGGGCTCACAGAGTCCGAACGCGAGCAGCTCTGCCAGCTCATGAACTGCCAGAAGCTCTCCTTGGAGGCCTGCACCCATGCAGCCCAGAATGAAAGACTACCCCTTCGGGTGGTCGTTCAAGTTCTCTTCTTCGAGCAGCTTCGTCTACGAACCTCGGTTGCCGGCTGGTTCTTCGTCTCCGACAACATGGAGAACTCCCACGCCCCTCATGGGAATACCATGCTCCCAGAGAACAATGATGGAACAATGCAGGCCGAAATCATGCAGGACCAAAAGGAGAATGACCATAAAGTGGGTGTTGAGGATATGAGGCTGCGAGTTTCAGAGCTTGAGAAGGAGTGTCTAAGCATGAAGCAGGAAATTGAGAAGCTTGGGAAGCCAAAAAGTGGATGGAACATTTTCTCCAAGAAGTTTGGATTTGGATTGAAGTCACAACCCACATTGCATGCCAAATAAGTCCCTATGATTACAGCTGGTCATAGAGATAAAAAATTGATGTGTTCTCTTTCTAGGGACTTCTTATATATCTTTGTTGATTTTACTCTAGCTAGATAGCTAGCGATTGTCGATAACGTTCATTGTAACTAAGGCTAGGAAGACAGGTTGTAATTTATTGTGTTGTTGATCAAGTTTTGTGGTCTGGATTTTAATAAGATGTTAGAGAGGATCATGGCATCCCAATGCGTTTAGATTCTATTGTTACATCCCCAGCTTCCCATGCATCAAACAAGAAGATGCTCCTTGCATTGCAGTAGAAGATATGAAGAACTTTGGATAAGATAAAGAATTCCGATATTGGAAAGGGGAGGCTCGATCTCTTTATGCATATATATATATATATGTATCATTTTCTTTTACATCTAACAGCGACTGAATTAACTAACAAAATTTCGCAAAACTAGAAACCGAAATAAATAGCTGGATCTTTCTTAAGGAACCGAGCAAAAAGTATTCTTGTCTCTTTGCAAGCTAGGAAGAGCCACTTGGAGTGACAGGATGAGCGGTTCCCCCTCCCCATCTTTCCAGCGAGAGATTGGCGTTAGGAAGAGGCCCGGGTGAGTCGGGGGACGGGAGCCCGGGCGAACAAAGCGGCGACGGAGTGGGCCAGCCCCACCGCGATGGCCACCTTCACCTGCCCCCGCTTCGGAATCGGACGGCTCGATAGAGTCCGACTCCTCCTCCCGATCACACCCCGCCTCCCCGCTGCTGGTCCCGCCATCTCTTTCTCTCTCTCTCTCTCTCTCTCTCCCCCCGAATGCTGGATGAGTCGTGTGAGTTAGAGACGAGCGAGGGGCAAGCTATATAAAGTGATGGAGTTACCAAAATGCTCGCCATTCGTCTAAAAACTACGACTATGCCATCCATATCAATTTTTTGTGAGCTTGTCTGTGTTCCTATTGAATATTTTCTTTCTTTCCTCTTTTTTTTTTTTTTTCCTTTTCCGAACGTACAACTATTCAGTAGTACAGCAAGAGGAAGCTCAGAGCCGTTGCACTCATGGTGCATTGCCGTTGCGTCTTCCATGCCGCACTTATCTTATAAAACATTTAACATAATAATCATTATATCTGCGTTTCGGTTGCAGGAAGGACATTCTTTTTTTTTTTTTTTCTTAAAAGTAATTTGCAGCTATTACTAGTTGCTTAAACGGAAGTATTTACTGTTTAGGAAAAAGAAGAAGAAGAAGAAGAAGAAGCAAATTACATTGTATATAAATATTTTATAATAAAAAATTATAAATTTATCGTTACATGAGATATTATTTTCCAGGATGGAAGTAGGTTCAGTGCTTAAACGGACTAGCAATGATGGGAGGTTAGAGACGGGGAGCAGATGATAAGCCATGGCCATATCTCATGCATCTCCTACGCCTTAGGACTTAGGAGTGAGACATGCTACCAACACCGATGACAATCAAATATAAACAACCAGAATTTTTCCTATAATATGTGGGGAAAAAGCAGCATAAAAGAGTCAATGAAACCTTGATTTTTGAATTAGTTGCCTGTAATTAATCCCAGGTGCACGAAATGGAACATAGCGTATGAGGGCTTCGGATGCCAAGCTTCCGGGGACGCACAGCGCCTGCCACCCTCTCACGGACAAGGTCCTACGGGATAAGGCAAACCATGTGGTGCGAGTGAGTACGACAATAACACAGACGAGCCTTACAGTGAGGGAATCTCAAAGCGTAGAGGAGGCACAGGGATCCAAGGGTCCGTATAAGACCGCCGCAAGTGGCGATTCGATCTGGCCCGTTTTTATCGTTCATATTCGTGGCAAACCGAAAAAAATGTGCGGCGTTGGATGCGCGCATCGCTTCCGTGGATACAACCGCTTAAGGGCATTTTAGTCGGCAGGATCGAGGGTTCTTAACTGTCATAACACGCATGGAGAGCTTGACAGACACGTGTCGTGTTACCAAATTCGCGCGGTACCCTCTCCACTTTACAGCGCCTGATTGGTGTGTGACCGAGATAGCGAGAGGCCTCAGCATCGACCAGGTAGCGTACCATCACAGCAGACAGCCGAAGTGCAGGCCCGTTTCTGTGGTATCGCGCATATCCAGAAGCATACACACGCAAAAGAAAAGAAACATAAATAAAGAAAATGACGTAATGGCCGTCGGAGAAACTGAAAGGCTATTTTTCCAACAACATTCCCGGCTAACGAACTATTTATTCAGATTGAGCATTAGAGAATGAGTGAACTGTTTTAATGGTAACGATTTGAGAGTTGATGCAATCTGCTGATGATCATTGAAAATGTTGGTCATGCAAGCAGAAGACTTTGATGGTGGGTTTTCAAAGTTGTGAGTTTATCACCTTATTATTATTGCCATTGTACTCTGAGGTCATGCTAAGATTGATAAGATCAAGATGAGATCGATCTTATCCCAACATGCGGCATGGACTCAAAGATGTAGCGGTTATAATTCTTTAATTAGCAAATGGACCTGCAACAAAGTTCTTTTATTGAAATTTTTCAGCAGAGAGCCCCCCAGCACTCGAGTAATTCAGGATTCGAAGAATAGCAGAAAAGGGAAAGAAGGAGAGAATGAGAGCTAAGAAGCCCCTACCGATCCGATAAGAGTAAGATGCTGTTACTGAGGACATACATCAACCATACAACAAGAATTCTCATCATGCCTAAATGCACAATAATAGCTACTCATGTTGACTCATTGTTATTATCGTTTTAAAGGTATGATTATGACCGAGAACACATAACCATCAATGATATTCTTAGAACAAGATCATCTTTTCAGTTTATCCATACGCGAGATAATACGATCAGATATACTGAAATTGCTCAATTGATTACCACTGAGATCAAACAAAAATATCCCCCATATCAATAATCATGATACAAAAAGAAGTCTATGGTACGAACAAAACATTTCTCCACGTCGTCTCTCAGCAGTGCTCGGTAAACATGGTAGCTTCGAAACCAAGCAACTAAAGTCCCCAACAGAGAAAGCAGCAATGGTTAAATGCCCCATCAAAAAGTACCATAAACTCACCATCAAAAAGTACCAAAAAGGGTGCCAGTCTCCGTTCTCTTGAAAAGGATCAGGCCATGAAATACCACACCATGAAATCAATGCAGGCATTGCCATATTGAAGACAACTTATCATTGAGGGTTTATCAATATTATTGACTGATATTACCAACACTGTTTCTGATAGCACAATCGCACAAAAACGAATATAGCTGGGTAAAACACGAGCAGTAAGTAATCCTTCAAAGAAGCTGTACATCTCCCCTGTAAAATACAAAAATGGCAACCAGCGTATGCTGGTGTATATTGGAGGTCAGACACCTAATAAATTCTCAAACCTAATTTCTGAGAAGAAATGAAGCAACAGATCGATCAGTCTGCATCTGCCTTTTTCAATGGTATATCTCATCTTCCACTTAACAGAAGCCCTGGAACCTAGGATCTCAAGTATGTGCATCATATTGCTGCCCTCATAGCACCCCGAGCTGCCTCACGTTTCATTTCTGCAGCTTTTCCACTCCCTCGGAAGTACATGTATACTTGCTGCGAGTTGAATGAGAGAGAAAAAACATAATGAGACGGATAAAAATCCCTTTTCCAATTCAAATATGACATTCTGATGAAAGATTACACCATTTCAGAATACAATATTTAAAAAGTAATATCTCCCCAGTATAATCATTTTATCATAATCTCAATAATAAACAAGGGCAGCAATCAGCATGAAACTAATTGATTTTGAAAAATATTTCAAATACTGGTGAATTCTGCATATATGAGCATGAAAAGAGACCTGAATGACCCAAACGCTGAGAAGTGATTCAACGCAGAACAACCCGAATCCAATAAAGTAGAAGATCTACAGGTAAAATAGTACAAAGTCAGATGAGGCTTTAATAGGATCAGGAGAACTGAAATTAAAAGTGTAACAGGAATCATCACTTTACAAAAATTGCCAACTACACAGGCGATGCTTAGAAGCCCGTCATGCAATATGGAGTAGCATGCTGGGGCATCAGACCCATGGGCAGAAATTAACTGTTTGTGCTAGGTGGAACCTGCAAATACTGTCTGCCCATGCAGCTGATGGTGGAAACCCCCACAATTCACATTAACACAGTGGAAATTTGGCAAGAACCAGACTGTGAAGCTAAGATAGTCAGCAATATCACGTAGCATTCTTTTAGGAGAACAAAAAAACCATTTAGAGTCTAATCCAATAAACACGTTCTTCTAGAATACAATATATTATTGATTCTATGCATATTTCATATAAAACCTCACTTACCCCAACCAAAACATGGTCGCTGATAAGGTCTATCGCTGGTAAAATACCTCTGTAACAGAGAAAAACAAAAACAATAATGAGTTAGCAACCAATAAAAATTGATGGGGAAATTCTGCAACGAGTTTTCTACAGGTGTTGGTGACAGATAGACTTCCCTTTTGAAGGTTGTAAATTAGAAATAGTCATAATCTTCCACATTTAATGAAATATTAACATAAATCAGACTGGTTCAAAATTTATTAACTTTCTTTTTTGTGTCCAAAACAATGAGATGTCAAAGTAAGCCACGCCTTTGCACAAATAACTTTCACTTTCTCTGGAGTATTGTTCCCTTGAGTTTCTGGTCAAGTGAAGGCTGCAAACTCGTGCCTGGATACTTGGAAAACCAATATATAAAGGTCCAAATATGGCAGAAACGCTACTATCAAAACTCGAGCCTGCCCAGCACAAAGCATCTGAACCCCATTGATTTAAGAGTTGGCAACAGTCCTGATCACCCCTCCAACCCATGTTATGAGAACCTTAAAAGACAAGCGAAAAGTTTTGTTTCTGAAAAATCGAAAGATCCATCACACTGAAGAAAATAAGTTTTCTTCCAACCAAATCTCTTACCAAACAGCAGAAACAGATTCCACAGCTCTTTACCTACTGAATCGAGCTTTCAAATGCCTATTGACATAAATTTGCTATTAACTTCCTCCAAAGACTGTTAGACTTTCATCAGCAGATCTCTACAAGCCATCCGAAATGTGCAGTTGAATATTTGAAACTAAGAAACCTTGAACTTACATAAAGACCCATCAATTCAGAATAATACAATAATCTCCATTACCATGTGAAGTCTGACACTTCACATATTGCTATTGTAAGAAGTTAGATTTCTTTACACTTAAACACTCATTTACCTTCATCATTTAATTATTGAACTTCATTCCCATCGTCCACAGAAAGGTTGATCTCTTCCAAGTCTCATTAAAAATAGCCAGTACCACTAAGAAGATCCTCTTTGTGCCAAGCAATGTCACCAGCAAAGCCATTTCATTTATTAAATTGCAAGCACTAAGCAACTTCAGTGCATGCAAACAGCACCATAAATGGTTGTGATTGTACATCTACTGACAGAGTCCACCCTCTCTATTTTGGTTGGAATCTATGTTAACTTTATAGGAAGCCAAAGAGTCCAACTTTTATCAGCATTCCAGCAAGGTCCCAGTTAGTAGCAGTAATCTTGCTCTAAAAGCTCCTTAGCCCTTTCATGTGAGATCAATTTATGCTCATGTAAAATTCACATATTTACACAGGAGATCCGAATATATATTATCAAAACAAATTGGTTTTCTTTGTCATGTGGGACCATGAGGCAGTGCACCGAACATCTGATGGCCAGTCACGCGAATTTGCTTAACACAGCATAATAGATTAATAAAACTCTTCAAACACAAATTTAACAATCATATTCCATGTTTTATCCCTTCTATAATCATATTCCATTTGCCTCATTGATTGCTGTCAAGCCATATACTCTTTCATTTCAAAGTTGCAGCACAGTAGGGGCATAATCTGAAGCAAAAGTCTGTACAGTGTGCCTTGCACAGTGTTTGAGCGAATATAGCAGACATACTTTGCCCAGTTACCTAAACATATGGTAACTATTACGTATTAACAAAAGAATTGAAGTAGCAACTAGACTTTGAGTTAACTATGGTTACAATTCAAGACATTCATTTTTTTCTCGTAGTATTAGGCATCAGAGGAGGAACTTACGTCAAAGATTTCCCCTTGAATATTATTGGAGGAGCCACAGCTGAATAGATGCAGAAACCTATGTGAAGCTGTTGCAAATTAAAGGAACAAGAAGTAAGGCAACTCAGTAATCTTTATCAATGAACATATGATAAATCAGGAAACCCTCTTTATATTGCAATCAAGCATAGAAAACATTTATTACCAGGTAAAACAGGAAAAACCTTCCAAACTTTAGAGCACTCTCGGTCCTACAAGATATGCAAATGCCATGAAAGCATAAAAGTCCACAATCTATAATATCAAAGAAGTTTTGATACATCAAATAAAAGGTTGAAAACTTCTTAAACTGATCTTAAAAAAGGATAATACCTCATGGCACGATACAGAGGCCGATACCATAAAACATATGCTCCTGGGACACCGGAAATAAAGTAGATGATGGCCAGGAACCATATTTTTACACCTAGAAATTACACAAGCTAAATCAGCTTCTTTTGATACGATAACATCCATGGCAAAAGTAATTTAGTCGAGCACATACTGGCCATGGCCAGTCTCATCAAACATACCTTCCCCCTTAATCCAGGCCACTGTAACTGCTACAAAATTCCAAAGAAGACATGCAGTCAATCCTGCACAAGATACAAGTAGAAAGTATTCTCATTTAAATAATCATCATATTCATTTTATGCATATCATGTATGATTCACACCAGTTGGCACTTCCTCATTAGCTCTCCCTTCCTCTCTATCTCTCTGCATTACCCCTCAAAACCACCCCAATCACATTCCCCACCAGCCGCCTTGCACGCTTTGCAAATAACAGAAGATCCAAACCTGCCCAATTCGGTCTAAACGTAAAACTAGACATGGATGAGGATTATCTATCAACAGATCGAGTTACTGAACAACAGCTATGGCCAAGAAGGATGTAAAAGACAATAATTGATGTTTCTAAAAGATCTTTTACAGTAGCTTTGGCAGTGTTGGAAGTTCAATATGTAATTTAGCATACAAAGTTGGCCTTCAGAGTTTCTATTATTTAAGATCACAATGGCACAAAAAAATAATTTCACACCAGTATGATTAACTAGAAGGTCCTCCCTCCCAGTTCTAAGTTTCGGAGCAATGATGAAATACCGAGAGAAAGATGCAATGTCCAACAGTCTTTCGGAAGTAAAGCAAACAGGTGGTCTCAAAGTCCCCCACCCCCTCCCACCAAAAAAACAAAAAAGAAAAAGGGTAAAAATATAAAAATGAGAAAGGATATTATCCATGAAAGAAGAGGAAATGTTACCTAACAACGATGCAAATGCAAAGTACTGCAACCTCTGCAGGTGGATGGGTATCTCATTTGCAATATCATGATGAATAATGGGAAAAAAAGGTGGCCAATTTTTCTCCTCGATAACAATACCAGCTGCAAAAACAGTTAGGCTATAATGACACTCCCTTTACTTTAGCTTCTTAATGATCAAAAGAACTCAACTGCTCAAGTAAAAAGAAGAGGGACTTGCTGAATAAGATACAACAAAGATATCCTCAAATCAGTCTATTTCATAATTAACAACACAATGAAATATTACCTCTGGATGCAGCCTCTTCCAGCCGTTTTAGTTCCTATATACCACAAATAAGATAAAAGAGTAAGCAAAAAAATTCTGGCGCATTGACAGAAAACAATCTGGACAACATGCAGACCAGCAGTTCCGAAAAAATAAAACAAAGAGACAATTCTTCTTCTGAATCTTCTTTCATATATATGCACAACTCAGCCTGCATAATATGCTAGTTCTACAGATAACTTAGCATGACAAGGCAAATAAAAAAAAAAGCACAATGCCTAGATTATCTATGCAAACCTCTATGACTGCATAAAAGAAAGTTGGAAAAAGAGATACGTGGTCCTATCATGCAACAAAAAAAAATATAACTACAATCTCCTCTTTACTATTTAAGAGAAATCACATAAGTATATAATTCAATAATATCCTGACTGTACATGTGCAGGAAGGTTCATCATACAGACACACACATAAACCTATGAAAATAATTTAAATAGACAAAAACATCACCATGTTGCCAGAAATTCAATGTTTGGATTGACATAAGTCAGTTTCATAAATTTCCTGTATCAAACTTTACAAAAATTCAGTGGCAGCTATGTTTTGGATTGAGATAATTCAGTTTTCTACTTTCCCATACAAAGCAGTTCAAGGATTCAAAACAAATCAGTATAGTTATATAGTTCTGTCAATGTAATATCCATCAACAATCCTCACTTGGTTTTCTACTTTTCATACATCAAAGCTTCCAGGGCGGTGGAAAAGCTTAAAAGTTTGAGATGTTTCTCTCACAAAAATAATGTAACCTTCACATGAACAAATTAAAAAAAAGGCATGGGAATTCTGGTAGACTGTGTATAAAGAGATGACAATTAAAATCAAGAATGCCATGGCAGCGAGTGGATTAATTTCATAAAAATTTGCTGAGACTTTGTCAAGGTTTTTATAGCTTAATTACTTCATCGCACTCTGTTATACAGACACATACTAACTAATATCATTTGCTTCAAGAAGTATACAGTTAATTATCACCAAGCATGGAATCGTGTTATAACATATATACACTTAATTATCACCAAGCATGGAACGGTGTTAATGTCACTATATTTCAAACTTTTTCTATTGAAAATTTCTATTTTGCCTTCTTTAGCTTCATATTGTCAATTTAGCTGTTTGACTCTAAGTCAATGCCAAAACATATGGAAGTTTCAAAATAGTATTCATCTAGGAATGCATTTTTACTTCCTCTAGAGTTGCATGAACTGTATATATAAGTCATTAAGAGCAACATATTAAACATGCAGAACTGTTTATAGATCTACAGCAAATGCCTTGTCTTTTGTTTGCAATATAAAAGAAACAATTAAGAGGCGCAAGAGAACCACATACAGGACAGAGCATGACAACAGTTTCAAAACCATGCACAACATTTTTATTTGTCGTAATTCAAGTTGGAATTTACCTTTTCCCTCTTATTTAATTCTGCCTCCTTGGCTTGAAGTTCCCTTTCCTTTTTCTTAAGATCCTACATGAAAAGAAGGAAACATATGATAAACTCAACTCCTTATGTCTGCTAGCATGGAAAATACATACATTCATAAGTATAAATAAAGGTTATTGATGTTTAAGATTTAGAACCAGAATACCAGATGCTATACAAAAGCATGGCTAATAGGTGCCTAGCCACCCTTGTCCACTGTTTGTTTTATTTTTTTTTTTCTTTTCTTTTCTTTTGGATAGAAACCCTTGTCCACTGTTAAGGTACTATTCTTGGCATCATCAATCTGACATGTATCTGTAAATACATATACCACTTACCTTAGCTGTATCAAGAGGAATGTCAACTGTTGCACTGCGATCATTGTAGAAATCAGCAGGTTCTGGAGGAAGTGGCGAAAGCCTGGAATTTAAAGCAGGAGGAACACTTCCTGGGCGCTGGAACATTGACAAATTCATGCATATTGAGTCAGGTTCTGCATTTCCTCATCCAATCAGATAGGTAATACAGGATGAATGATTATGATAAACTTACTGTTGTGTAGAATGGACCACCACCATAACTGGATTGTCCAGCTGCTTTTCCACGACCTGCTGGGTCCTGCAACAGGTAACATCACAAAAAATGAATGCATGTCCAGTATATTTCAACATATTAAATGTTCATACTATATTGCAAGGTTAAAGAGACCAGAACTCTAGATATGATAAAACCAAGTTGAGAATTACATTTCATATTCTACAATTTCCCATTGTTGTTCCTTCAAGACACACTTAACATCTTCATAACTAACAAGCAACTACTTGAAAGCTTCAAGTTTGGTCCGTGTACCAATGCAGCCAAAATGAGCATAAAACCCAACTAACATTGCCTACATGGGTAAAAAAGCCCAACATAATACTAAGATCTATTACCTGGCAATTGCATCCAACTCCAAAAAAATGTATTAGGTATGGTATCCAACTTGAATACATGTTAGACACTTTGACATTTACAGTTTTCTCAAAGTTGCAGGTTTTAAAAATAGGTGGAGAATGGTACTCTTTCAGCAATGATTATGACCTTCCACTTTGACATTATAAAAGAGTGTTTGTTGTTTTCCAAAACTTGGTCAAGATGCAGATGTTGAAAGTAGCTTTGCAAAAAATATTATCTTATATCCTTTAAGTTAATTAAGAAGTTTGGATGATAAACATGCATACTAAAAGACCTTAATAAACAATGTTCTATTTAATGTTTAAATAAATGATGTTTAAATGTATAAATATAAATTTAGAAAAAATTATATGTTGTCCTACATACCTCTGTATTTTTTTTCTTGTCAAGTCAAAAGCATGGATACATGTTTGAGTCTAGATCATTGTATTCGTATCCATGCAACACTTTGAAAAACATCAACTTAATTCTTATAAATAATTACTAATTACTATCTGCCTGATGAAGCTAGAAAAAAAGACTATAACCACAAATGAATGGATATTACACCATGTAAGTCATCAAGTCTTCCCTAGATAAATGAAGTAGGGTAATCAGTTAGTTATTCATGTCATTGCATTTCCTTTCAAGACTTTGAAAGGTACTTTCCTTCTAATGCAACTGCCATACTGTAAAACCTCGTGATCACCAAATTCTATTTTGTCATTATCAAATGGCAAGCTGTGCCAGCACCAAATTACATATTATATCAAATCTCTTCAAAAAAAAAAAAAAAGGAGACCCGAAACTTTCACCTTCTCTTGTGCCCAAGTGACTCTCCACTGCATGGACAACTTGCAAGAAGGCTCCATTTTTCTCACCAGTACATAACAAAATGCTAACATGTTTTACTTCCACATATCTCAAGCGATTTTGTTGCAACTGAAGATTATAATGAAAACTACAAGCTAATGAAAGTTTTGACTTTTGATCACTGTTTAAAAAAAAGCAATGTCTATGTACATGTGGCCTCCTGGCTGCCCTGCAGTCTAGAGCACTCCCATCTGTGGATTAGCTGCAACATAGGTTCCCAAGTGGCCTGCATAAGCCTAAGACCAAGATATGCAGCCCTCCACTTCTCCTCCACTACCGCCCTTGCTATAAGTTTTTTCCTTATTTATCTATTTTTCTTTACTAATAGAAGGACAGTCCCATTGCACGAGGCTCCTACTATTGCAGGGTTTGAAGAGGGTCAAATGTATGCAGTCTTATCCCTGCTTGCGAAAAGACAGTTTCCATATTTCAAACCCATGACCTCCCAGTCATGATAGAACAACCTTGCCCTTGTGCTAATGCTCGCCCTCTATTTTTCTTTACTAAGTTATTTATATTTTAAATATTTCAAATACAAACTACCTAGGCATCTTCTTTAGGTACTATAGTACAAGTTGACCGCTGCAGATTGCAGTTTTGCTTTATCAAGCAAATTAGTGTTCCAATTTCCAAATCAGTTTTTATGGTCCAGAAAAGAACCAATCAACAGTCTTGGAGAGGCAAGGCACCAATAGCACGTATTGTCACACAATCGATATTGAACATACATCATAGATATTCCGTAATGAGAGCACATAAACACAATACAACCAAGAAGGCTAAAATGTGACCACCAATTATCATCTCTATAAACATTGTTGACATCAGTGCATCAAGTGCCCAGAATGGATAAATCATACCTGCAGAATTTTGGGTACCATGAGCTAATACAAGCTTCAAGCCTATGAACCAGCATTTTGAAATGCACATTGTGGGAGGCATTTAGGAAAACACTAATGCACATGTCCTATCAGCTTTCTTTGGGTAATCTCCCTCCTCAGCTTCCAGTTTTCACTAATTTGGTCCTCCGAACACATGGAAGGGGAAGGGGGAAAATCTATATACCGAGGTGCTGAACTTATAAGGCCATGATGATCTTACAGTCTTCTGCATTTACTGTTGCTATTATACTTTTGGCCTCAGGGCTTGTTGCCGCCGCCATCTGCTATCTATTTTACAGTCTTCTGCATGCCTTTGTTATCTACAACTTCAGCCTATGGGATTGATGCTGCTGTCAGTTATCTATATCATAGTTCCCAGGTCGCTTTACTCTCTTTGTATTGATTTCGCTCTGTACATCTCAGGTTCTTTGTATTTTTCTTATGGGTTTATCCTGCATTCTATGCAGGTTTCATGTTGCTTATATAAGGTGTCTCTATCTCTTCTGTGTACTGAGTGGGAGTCTTAAGTTCGGTGTTGGGTGCTAGGGTGTTGACACATGTATTTCTAGTTCTGGGCTGGGTCTGTTCTGCTCATCTGTAACAGGTTTCTTTTATGCAACATATGCCCTGTTTCACCAAAAAAAAAAAGGTCATGATTCATGATGATCTTATAATGTAAACCAAGTGGCTCTTAACAGTTGCCAGGATTTTCCCTCTTTGAGCCAGTAAACTACTAAATACTTCATCGCTTTTACTCAAAACCATGACTTGGAACACTCATAGTAACTTCATGGGGAAAATCATATTTAAACAACTTTATGAAAGAGCAACCAAAATTCCAATGTTATTTTCCAGCATACATGAAAGACCTCAAATGAATCAATAAGGAAATCATAACAAAGTCAAGAAGAATGCCTTCAGAAGTAAATTATGATTAGGATATTTATGATCCAATGTATTAGTTGACAGTAGATAATGCTTTGTCAGATCATAAACAGACTGATGACAACAAGTTAGCAAATGCTCATAGTGCGTTCCGCATGTCAGGCTCCAAACTTTTTGTTTGTACATGTCTTAAGACACCGCCTACAGAAAGAAATTGCCACTGCTTGGCATACACAAGTGCCCTTGTATCCATGGACCCCAATTTAGAACCCAAACACAATAGCCAGACAGTCATCCTCATTGTATTCTCCTAGACATTCATGGTGTTACTTCTTGACTTTTTTCCACCAGGCAACCAATGTTTATTGATCAAATCTTTAAAAGCACTGCAGTTGCTATGCTATCTGCTCGGTTGCTAAAATTAAAAAGGACAAACTATGCTGTCGAAAAATCCCAAGGCCTAACCACAGGAAATCTTATCAAACAAAAATAATACCTGAAAGGAGGAAAAGAAGAAGATATCAATCTTAGTCCCCGCCCATCATACTGCAGATAATCGATTCCGTAGAACCCGATCTAACACAATCTACGTAGAAATTACACCTAGGGTTCCATGAAACCCCGACGTCTAGATCCTCGAAAATCCTACAATCTCTGGAGTAATTTCTTTCCCAGATCCGGTCGGCGAAGCCCTAACTTAGTCGATTCTTCTCTGATCTACAACTCGAAACCGAAACCGAAAGGACAAAGCAAGAAGAGTCCATACGAGACACGAGAGATACAGATCAACGCAACTGGAGTCGAGAATAGAGAAGGGACTCACCGCGAAGGGATTCACCTCCTCCTCGTCGAAAGGGTTGCTGTCGTAACGACCCGCCATGAGATCGTAACCCTCCTACGACCGAAGGGATCGATCTCTCCGGAGACGAAGAAGAAAAAGGAAAAAGATCTAGAGATCCCGCCGGAGAAGGAGAACCGAGATAGAATAAATAAAAGAGAGGGAGGGAAGGAACGAAGAAAGGACGCGAGGGTGGGGGGGGGGGGGGGGGCGGAAGGGTTTAGGTGGGAATTTTCGAAGGCGACTATACCGATTAGTTTTGGTTTGGTAAATAAGTCGAAACTTTTTGAGGGTTGGGGGCGGGGCTTTTCCCCTTTCAGCGGAAACAACCGTCCACGGATGGGAGTTGGCCCTTGGCTTTGCAGCTTGCAAACGGGGGGTTTAATGCAATATTGGGCCTTGCGGCGTTTAGTTACGGCGGTTTGGTAACGGGGATAGAGAAAAAACACTTGACACAGGGACGGACCCGCGCTTGGCGGCAAATATGCGTAGGATATTGGAGAAATATTTTAGATATTGCCCTTTTTTTCTGGTCAATTAAAAAATAACATATAATATTATTTTATTTTAAGAACTTATATAATTGTTGATTCTCATGGTATGCGTAAATGCTAATTCTTGTCGGACGTTGTTTTCTGCTTAAACTGAAAAAATTGAAAGTAAATATCATATTAATATGCTGCAGAATTACTGACATGTTATAGCAATCAAAGTACATCTACAATGAAAAAAAAATATTTTGAAAAAAATTATATTACCATGGCTGCTCCTCAGCTGCCGTTTGCCTCAGAAAAAATAATAATAATAATAAAACCCAATTTTTCCGTTAGATGTATTACCAACAATTCCCTGTAGACTTATTTTTCCTTTTGCAACAGTAATAGGTAGAGAATTAAATTTTTTTTTTAGCAAAAATATAGTACCGAATTTTGTCAAGTTATACTTTTCCTCATTGCATTCTCCTTGACATCATAAATTCAGAAGACTCCACTACCAAGCTGACATTTTGAATTTTTTTCCCCTTTTTTCTCTAGAAATTAATAGACGTCTCAGAATTCTGTAACCTAACGGAATTTTGGTGCCTAATCCAATTCTAGAAATACGAAAGCATGTTATAAGTAGACAACCAGATGCTTATTCAGAATTTTTCTCCTAGTTGTTTCCCATTGGTCGCAACTAGGACTATTCACCTGAAGACCCAAGACCAACGGGCGCTAATTTATTTTATTGCCGTCGAGAACGATATTTTTGACCGAACGTCGGCTGTTAGCATGGACAACCGTATAAATTACAGTTTTCGTCCAAAATTCCGACCATATACACACACACGTAAATAGTACTGATAAAAAATTCAAAGTTCTCCCTGGTGGTCTCAAATTCCAACATTTAATATGGTTGGCATACGAAAACTTGTACACTTTCAAACAGATTTAATTGGTTTTACTTTTTCAAAGGCAAAAAGGTCAATTTACTCCCCAAATTTGGCACCACGAGAATGCATATTTGAGGATCCTACCGTAAGTCAAAGTATTTAAATAATAAAACAGACATCTTGGTAAACAGAAGTAGGCATAAAGCAGGAAATAAGATCCCCCCACTTGTTACACATGGATGCCAAACCAATCTTTTGATGAAACGTTAGGAAAAGCACACATCCTAAGGGGAGATGATTATATCAGCCACTGTGTTCTTTTTTCTTTTTCATTTTTTCTTTTGAGTGCCGATATCAGCAAACTTTTTCACCAACTTTCAAAGAGAGATTGAGAAGCATTCTAGGATAAACAAGATACCATAGCTACTAAATACAGAATGATCATCGTAGCCATTGGTCATGACTCAGCACGCTAACGAGAATGGGCCAAAAACCCAGAGTCCTCCACGTCTTTAACCTTGAGATTTGCACACCTAAACAACACTAAAAACAACATTATCCTAAGCTTCTTCCATACACTGGATAATTGAACACAATTACACCACCAGTCAAACCTGCGGCACTATCAGATCAGATGCAAGCACTTGAGAATCAGCTCATCATCCTGTAACTACATCAGTGAAAGATCGTCTGAAAAATTTTAGTATACGCATCCAATGAGTACATAGATAGATAGCTGCTCTTATGACCTGCAATTTTCTCGATAATCTGAGTGCAAAGCATGTGTATAAGAAAGTTCAACAAATGGGTTGATCCCAGCAAGACAGCTGAGCCCCTCCCACGTTTTATAAACTCAGACTCTCCAATTTTGTGGAAGATGCCTCAGAATATGAGATTGTTCCCTTCTATGCCTGGCTGACTGTCCATTTCAATAGCATACTCTCCAATAACAACTTAAAATAAATATCAAACAAAAATACTGACGAGAAACAATGAAGCGCAAGGAGACAAACCAAGGAAATATTTGACCACGGGGAAATACTTCAAAGTACATCGAGTATATCTTGCATTCATAGTGAGCTGTCCCGAAAAGTTTCTGACCAGCATCCAGCTTCAGTTTTAATTTTGCAGCAACCCATGCAACAGACGTCCATGGTAAACATACAAGTGCCCCATTTCATCTCTCCGACGGTGTCTAAAGGTTCCTGCTCAAGGATGGGGATGGTGACTTCAAAGAACTTGTAGAGAAGATGCATTAACGATAAACAGATCAACTATGGCAAAAGGGCAGTAAGCTGCTTGCTGAAGAGATCTCCCAGAGCTCCACGAACATCCATCTGAAATAAAACGGACAAATCAATTTTATAACTCTCAACCATTACAGTTGAACTGTACATGTTATGTAAGCCAACTTGACTTGCCATTTTATATAAACAACCAAAATTTTGTTTAGATGATATAAACCTATGGCATGAAAGGCAATGAGGGAACGTGTAACCGTATTGGGCAGGCAGCTTTATTCCAGCATACCTCCCAGAAGTTATCATGACTTGCAGTTCATTGCATGCAAGTCCTTTTCAATTGAGAGCTTAGGAGTAGAATATAAGCTAGAGCAAAATATAATTCTATCGCACAAGTAGCTGGTCAGAAATAGCTATTGAGTTTTCCTTTATTTAACAAAGAAAATCTGATTGGAGCTTCTACTAGCTTAAGCAAAAAATATGCCAATGTTTACCTGATCACAGCAAACAAGTCTGGTAATTAATGGATAAAATTCTCTTAGATGTTTCCTGAATATCTGGTTATCCATACGACACATTCCTTTGAGCACCTGAAAGACCAAGGAAAAGTATTTCCTTTGAGAATGCTTGTATACGCAAATACCTTGCAGCTGAGACTAATGTATTATTGTAATTTTATGATTTAATACACAAATGATTTAAGCATTCTGACATGCCAATAAGAGTGACAGAACCACTGCAAAAACTACAAAAGGGGCTAATCAATTACTCACCAGTGTATGATAGCCATAAATACAGGAACTAAAGGCAACCATATGCAGGATTGTGCTTCAAATTAGAGGTGTTTAATCCAGGATGAAACATCACAACATCAGTTTAGACGTAATAAATAATTGCCCCTTCTTTGGCAACGAACATAGTGACAAAAAATAAAGAAATAGAATACAACAATGTCTGGATTAGGCTTGTTGGTTTTTTTTTCTTTTTCCTTCAGGAAAAAAAAAGAATGGCAAAAGAGGCTTGTTGGTTAAAGCATATCTTTAATATATGAAAAACAGATCAGTTTGCACTCCACAAGAAAAAAACCTTCAAAACTTAATTTAGGATTTATCTGTCCCATAAGATGAGCAGAAACATACAAGAACATCACCTAGAAGGAAACACATGATTTCATCAGTGCTGGTTACGGCAATCTATGTACAATCTTAAACCCAAATAATGGAACTAAATGTTCTCTCTCAACAAAGATATTTACAACCCTGCCCTTTCTTGAAGCATTTATAACCACATCAAGTGGCATATATTTACTGAAAAATCAAAACCACTTAAGAATGCAGTAGCAGGTAGCAAGTACTACAAATACACCAACTAGACACCACATAGCAACAAGCACTAACAGGTTTCAAAGAACATTATTACCTTAACAATAACTGGAGCTCTTAAATCAAGTACACGATGTACATCTGCACTAGCAGCCTCCCCTGTACTAGGCTGGAGATCGGAAGCCTCTTTTAGAACCTGTCCACAAAAAGAAACTAATTTCTCTTCTGCAAAGCACCTGAGCTTCTCTTCTGCATTTGCATCTTCACCATGGTTTGCATCATTTGTTGATGTTCTTTCAGTGGGAACACCATTAGAATTTACATATTCGCTGCTTTTGCTATCGGATACTGTGGTTGACTTATGTAAGATTTCTAAATAAATAGAAGTTCCTGCAATTTCCTGGCGAAGAAGATTTAAAGGTGGCCTGTGCAGAATAAAGTGTCAAATGTAAGATCCCGCCATTACATGACCAAAGTTTCAGCGAAGTCTACTAGCTACCTTTCCGGGGGTATATGGTGCATTCGCATTCTAAGGTTTGATGATGAATTATATGAAGCAGCAAACTCCAAAAGAGACAACAAGATGTCCATTATTGCAATCTTCTGAGGGGCTTTTAACTTGCTCCAGTATCTTACCTGACAAGTTCCATGCATACCATCAATAATCAGAAGCTTAGTCAATCTTGCAGGAAATTTGCTAATCTTGCAGGGTTCCCAGTGATTCAGCCAAAATAGAAATAGACCTAATAATTTAAGCATATGTGGAGCGTATTTTTACCTGTATACTATCAATGGCACCTAATAGTAGTAGTTGAGTGACACATTTTCCCCTGACCGTCTCCATCATTGGGTTCTCTTCACCATCATCATTATCAGGAACAGGCTCATCAGCATCAGGGATCTATATGGACACCCAACAAAAAAATCAAGCAGATGTTATCCATAGGTGAACGAAAAATTATGCCGATAGGTCATTTCACATTAAACATAAATGATGAGTACACTATTTCACACTTTGTAATGTGATAGTGGAACTGTGAACAGAAAAGATGTTACCCTCTCTGAGTTATCAGATTGAAATTATAAAACTTGATGGTGATATGTACAGACACATACATAGAAAGAGCACCTATGTAAACTTCTCCCATCCTGAGAGTTGAAAGAGGACTAAACTCAAAATGAAAGGTTCGCATCAATAAGGACAAGCAAGCAAAATTTCCGCATAAGGTTGACTCCTTTCCTTGTAGAGTTGTTTTGCAGACCCTATGCATCACCAATTCAATGAGAGAAAGCAAAAAACATACAGCTAACCACTTTTGCTAGTGATTTGCTGCTTTATGAACTCCACATCAACAGCAGCAGTTCAACTTCACTAAAATACCAGCCTCTGAACCATGTCTTACATGACATACACCATAATCTCTCTCTCTCTCTCTCTCTCTCTCACAGAGCAAACAACACAGGCATGCATGAGAGCTCCACTACCCTCAGTGACCACAAGACAAATACCTGCCCAGACAACTTCATCAAAAAGGTAGAACCAATACAGCAACAAAAAGAAACTTCTTCCATCCGTGACTGGTCAAGATGAAATGATAGAAGGACAGTAGAACTTCATCACACATTACTTGGAACTTAATTGCTCACTGATGTCATACAATCTTCTCCTATAATGTATTGATGCCACTCAGTGTTCACTCAAAATAATCTATGGATCGATACAAGTTTCAATTAACTAAAATTTAGTTGAAAAGATGATTAGCACTAATACTGAGCGTTTACCATTAACAACAGTAACAACCATTTTTATGTCACAAACTAGTAGAAATGTACCTTCAAAGGTGAAGGTGGCAGAGGAACATCTGTACGACTCTTTGATTTGGAAGTGAAACTTCTTATCAAAGGATTGTCCATCATATTCCCCATTATCCTTCGGCCAAATGTTTGACTCCGATGGAAGCTAGCAGCTTCAGCAGGATTTTGCACCCTTCCTGATGGTGATGGAAGACCTACAAAATACAGAATGCATTTTATTTGAGTTTATATCATGAGAAGGACACTCTTGGCCTCATTGCTTCCGATTAGGATGCACTGAAAGGCATCAAGTAGCGGCACTAGTTTACATGCCAGACAGGAGTTCCTAAAGGGAGATCTAATTCCAGAACTTCTCTCTCCAGAAGAAATTCCAACCCATTTAATGCTAGCATACCTTCGGATTCCTCCAAGTTAGCTTGGATATCTGTTTCTTGATAATTGTCCTGCAATTTTGTTGGATAGTTATTCTTTCCAGAAGTCTCACTGTCAGAACTTAAAGATGCTTGATCCAAGGCTTTTCCTCCTCCATTGCTATCATGATGGATGCCCTTAAAAGAGGGACTGCTGCTGCCTCTGTTGTCATCCGAATCTTTTGAAAGTCCTGTTTGGTTCTTTGAGTTCTCAAATCCTAACGAATTGAGAAGCTCAAGGGGTTGAGTCGTGTACGATGCATCTCTGATTAAAAAATCAAATGAGAAAGAATTAAATATATGAATTACAATAGTCTGAAACTTATGAGAAGTTCACAACTGTACCTAACGCTCTTTAGTAAAGTATCCCAATCACTGTCACTGAACTGATGGCCCCCAACTTCTATGAGGTGCACTAAAGCTCCAAGAGAAATTGAAACAACAGTTTGATCTGTCTTCTTGGCACAATCCAGCAGTAAACCCAGCAAAGGTGGAAGCATGAAAGAGACCTCCTACAAAAAAGAAAACGAAAAAAACAAAGATACGAGAGTGAGGAGTATCAGACATGAATATAGATTTGGTGTAGCCTACAATATGGCATGATGATATATGATCTTGCAATATACCACCAAAAACCATAAGATTTTAACCAAAAAAAAAAAAGGTGATGATATTTCCTAACAGAAGAATCTTGCTCCAATTTACAGGAAATGATTTCATTGTGGCTAGAAGAAAAGACAAATAATTGCTACCTTATAGAACGTATTAAACAGGTTGCAGAGCAACTGAAGTGAATGGATGCTAGTTTCACGAAGCCATTCATCTCCGGAAGAAACAAAACCATCCCTTCCAGCATGCCGCACATGATCAAATATAGGAAAAAGTACACGATGAAAAATGCTCTCCCAGAAAGCTGAAGAAAATTTGTGACCTCTCTCATTCAGCAAATCAAATAGCACCTCAAGCGCACAGTTTCGAACTTCTGATCTAGGATCTAGTGTTAAATCAGATAAGCCAGCCAACATTGGAAACCAGTAATGTTCAGTCACATCAAAATTTGTCTCTAGACCAGCATCAACTGGTTTAAGGGCTCCACCAGGAATAAATCCCTGAAAAAACAAGAGCTAGAAGAAGCATTAAAGGTCTAGAACAGATACAAACATCAGCTGTTGTTAGAGTCGACAGTTAAAAAGAAAAGTCCAAGATATTCTTGTATTTACAAAAGCAAAACTATATCTGACCCATCATGACTGTAAAAGCCTTCCAAACAAATCAAAAAATATTATATTTAGAGTGTATATATGTGAAAGGGACTAAGCTTTATAACAAGTTGGCAACCCCTATGACATAACTACCTATTAAAGGCTGGGGTTCTATTTCATTTCTCCTTGTCATTAAATGATTCACGAACGAATAGCTCAATGAATTCTCAAGGGAATGATAAGTTATTAACACGATACGTCAGGCCAGCATTTTCAACACCAACCCATACTGGATGGCACAAGGCATATTGTACCAATCCAATACAGAACTAGTATGGTATCTTCAGATATGGTTTTGTGCCGACTCCAACAACATACCATGTGTAAGTATGGGGGCATATACTGCACTTTATCGGTAAGGCACTTGCATGGGGCTTCATACCAACACTTTGAACATTGCATTAGGTCTTGTTTGAGTGCAAGTTATCATGAAACGAAGAGTGGTAATCCAGATCGTTCCTGGTTATTCTACTAAATGACCTTTTGCAACCTACAATCTCCCAGAGGCAGAAGGGACATCATGAAAATCACAGGTGCATTTTTTCCACCAAACCTGGATAACTATGATAAAGCTACTACTCCCAGCTGGAATAAGTTTACTCTGGATTTTTTTTTAGATTAAGAGTTGCTTATTCTGTGCTAACCTGCTTTATCAATGTTCGTTATTGCAAGCCTCACCTAATCATTGGAGGGTATTGCAAACAACAGATCTTTTTGAAGTTCCATTAGTAATTCTTAAGGTAATGATTAATGTTGATAGAAGTTTCAAAGTTACAAATGAACAAGTTTTTTCTTTTCTTTTATTTTTCTTTTTTTTTTTAAACTGCTAACAGCAAGGAGTGGCCTCCTAAAACTACAGTCTAAAATTAGAAACTCCCAAAGCAACAGCACTAATCAAATTACAAATCAAAGGAAGGAAATCCAGTGTTCATAACTTGGTGGACTGAACAAGCTTGTTCACCAAAATGTTGTAATCAAATTTTAAGATTAAAGATGGCTGGCCATCAAATGCTTCTGCAAACGGAAAAGAAAAGAGCTCAAAATCAGCCAAATCATGAATACAGGGATAGTCTGGATTTGGAAATAAAAATGAATTGTTGCTATTGGAAAAAGAACAGTGAGGATTGCTTCTAATCAAGTGGACTGCAGCCTATGCTAACTGGCATTTGGCAGAACTTAGATATCACTTAATGCTGCAGAAATGAATTAACTTTCATGAAAGTAAAGCAAGACTTCTTAAACATCTGTCACCAAAAAGTGACTTTGATGGGTACAAGGTTTGAGTCAAGATAATCCTACTCCTTACTCTAGTCTAATATAGGCATAATTAATACATTTCTCTTCAGCTAGACTAGAAGAATAAATTACAAGGACGTATACTAAGCTGATTACAACCTTGAAACGATCATGGGTATATTCATGTTTTTTCTGTTAAGTTGCTGATGACTCGAGGATACATTAGAGACAACCCTGAAGTTACAGAGTCGTTTCCAGTCTGTTCCAGTCTAAGGATCCGCGTGCTAAGCAACATTTATGTCAGGAAATTCTTCCAAGGTTTTCAAGATTGGCCAATACATATGTTCAGTTTACGAGCAAAAGAAAACATTTAACTTGGTGATACTATATAGCAGGTTTCCTTAATAAATATACGAAGGGATTCACGATGCGTCAAACTTTAAACTCCATGAAACTTCATGATAACAACGAATGATATGAAGATGCCACCATGTCAAGTTACTTGCCTTAAAGATTGTCATGCCATATTCTTCTATGAATGTGGAATGACAATACTTTGATCCCTAATGTGATCTTAAAGGATAATGTTAGTATGATTTGAAGAACATGGTTTAATGCAATTATACCATAATGATCAATCGGACATACTGACAAGCCCGAGACAATGCATCTTTGAGGGAGACAATTTAATGCATATTGACCTAGTAAAGGTCAGCTCTGCATAATTTACATCACATAACTTTTGTAAATTAAAACCTAATGTTATAAACAGAATAGTAACTGTCAAGACTCAAGAATCAGAATTAAACATCTTAATGTTCATTTTCTTGTCTTGTCCTCATAACTGTTATTTTAACATTAGTTTGTAATTTGGAATTCTAAAATGGTTTCTTATGTGTTGCTTCAATGATGTTTACCAATTAGATACAGTTATACTAAAGAGGATTTGTTCACATATTTATGTATTCAAAACTTTCTAAACTTGATCATAAACTATAAGAGTAGTCTGTTAAAAACAATTCAATTTTCAGCATTCTCACAAAGACTAGGAGAACCATCCATCAGCGCACATGACACTATGGCACAATTACTATTATATTGAAATATATTGGCATGATATAAGACTCCATGAAGCAAAACAGCATTTCAGATACACAAGGGCAATTGAGTGCAAGATGATTGCATGTTAAAGAGCACAGGGAACAAAAATTCTTGGGCAGCAATAGCTTCATGACAATAATCACTAGTTCTGGCATCATCTATATTATATTTTGCTTTCAAGAAACAACCTACAGCAAATAAGTAGATGATGTCTAAATAGAGGAAACATCTTGCAGCATGCTAATCATGACCAACAAAACATATCCTTTAAATCTGAACCTTAAAAAGGTATTTGGTTAAAATTGATTGACACTTCAAGGATCGCACATAAAGTGGTAGGATTAACTGACTGATACATAAGCAAACATGCAAACATGGTAATTAGCAAGAACTTTTCAGACAGAAGAAAATCATCTGGATTAGGAAGAGAAATATGATAAGAAATCAGCAAAGTTAATCTAGATGTGCTGCTGATGGTTTGACCCAGGATTTGAAATCTCAACCATAGTATACCATCTCGACCCCATACAATGCACCCTCTCCACGCATACCAACATGGGAGTTTTGTCTGATTTGGCAAACCATGATAGAGAAAGGGGGTATACCACATCTTGTACCATACTGATATGTGAACAATTTGGGGCTGATACATGAGATTCCAAACCTTGGTTGAACAAAAAGTCAGACATGTATAATAATCATAACATCATCATTTTCTCGAGATGTGTTGCTGATGATCTAACAAAAGTCAAACATGTATAAAGTCATTATGCCAACCTCTGCAAGGCGATCTTCACAAATACGGAGAAGAGCAATAGCCTTCAAGCTTATCCGGGGAGAGCTTTTGTTATTGGCGAAACCAATGAGACAATTGACACAATCCATAAAGCAGTCGCCAACAACCTGATCAAAGTGTTCCAAGATAACTGCAAAACTCCCTGCATTAGCTTCACTGGAAAGTCGTATAAAACTTTAAAATGACAGTAGATATGATAAACAAGACTTGAATTATGTAAATAATCCAATTGCATTAACTAAAATCTTGGAGCATGGGAAATTTCAGGCACCCACCCTGTTCAACATTTTCGAATGCACTTTCAACAATTAATTCAAGATCATCATCAGCAGCTGCAGTGAAGATCATGAAAACACTTCGCCAACCTGATTTTATACTACCTACCTTTGATTTGATCATCTGAAAGTTCATTGACAGCAGTTAATGTTTTAAATGTTGGGGTATCAAATAAGAGTTAAAAAGAAAAAGATTGTGCAACCAACTAGGAAGCAGTTAGGGTGAACTTCACGCAAGTCAGAATTACCTGAACAATGCAATCAACAATCAGGCTGCGAATTTTCTCGTTGCGACTATTACGCATAAGAATAACAAATGGTTTCAGAATATCATTCTGGAAGGTGAAGTTGGTGAGTTCAGCTCGCTCCAAATACTTCATACCAAGCTGCCTCAATGAATCAATAGCATACATAGCAATCTTTTCCTCGTGGTGACTCCCAGCTGCAATGAAATGCTGAGCCAAAACAGACCATATTCTGGCCCACACCTAAAAAGGTGCAGCCAGACATATTAAAATACGAAATCAAACATAGTTTGAGATTTGTGTGGATGGAACAATACAATTCAAATCACATAACGATGAAAAAGGTGTCGAGTTTCTGAAAACATTTACTACTGTTGTATAGTAAAAATAACACCATCAATATGCAATGCACTAATTTTTGCTATTTCACATGGAAGCACCAACATGTATTAGCAGAATGTTAGCACTCAAGAATAAGGATTAATGGTTCTCAAAAAAGGAAAACATGTTTTTATGCAAGTGTGACATTTCGTAACAAAATGGACTCACCAACATTAAAAAAAATGCTTTATTTTTTTCAGAATATAATAGAAACCTTTGCATTATAACATCTGTTATAACTTCCCATTTCACAGCTACGATTAGGCTGTGCAATTTACTATAACATAGACATGAGCACCTGGGCTCTTAGGTTTACAAACCTTAAAATATGAATGCAGGTATATAAAAAGGAAGCTGGGTGAACAGCATACAAATATACAATAAAGAATAGAGCATACCAGGCGTATGCGAGCCATATTGTAGTAGCTTATCTCAACAAGCTTCTGTAAGCTAAAGACACGGGCAGGTGTTTGTTTCAATTCTTCAGCAGACACACCACAGAGAGCAGTGAAGAACTCTACAATGGAATCACTAGGCAACTTCACGCTATTTACAAACACTTGCTCAGCAGGTTTTCCAGTTAACTCTCTGAGAGATTGAAGAACTGAATCCCTTGATATTTGATTCGAACCCTGCATCACTGTTGCAGCAATTGCTGGGGTTGAAGTGATAAATTCTAGCCTTGAAACACATTCCAAGACAGCATTCCAAGTATCCTGTAAGGCATCAGTTTCCATGTCACATAGAACAAGCAGGGTTCGTAATGCTTCCACATTTTTACTACGCATTTCCTTCGGAGCATGTAAAAATGTAAATCTGCACAGAGATATCAGGACTTGATTAAAAAAAAATTCATCACAAACATGGTATTCCAACATTTTGCTAATTAATGCTTATTAAAATGGAAAAAGAAATCAGATGCTCGTGGACGAAGATAACTGAATCTAAGAACACAAATGCATAGAAGAATCTGACAGAAAAGAAACATACCGAACTAGGGATGTCAAAAAAGCATAACGCATGGTATCCATCCCAAGAACACGTGTGATATGTATACCAGCTCTGAATCCTTCCATGCAAAGAAGAATCCTTGGCTTATTGTCACCTTCCTCCATGGTGACCGAAAATGTTGCTAGCAAAGGCCATCCTACAGCCTCCACCATTGGCCTGACAAGTTCAACCTGCTGAGCTGTGTGGAAAACACCCCTTTTTGCCCCTTGATTTTTGAAAAGGGCCTGTGTTTGCTTGATAATTTTTTCACTCTCTGTCTTTGTATCAGTCACTGACTTTCTTCTAGGAAGAGCTAAATTAAGAATATTAACAAGACGGCCTCTTTCTTCTGTTTCTGGCCTCTGCCTGCTTTTGGCTGCATTAGATATATCATCTTTCATTTTTATCTCTTCCTTGACAATAGAATCATATATCTCCTCTAGCAGCTCCTTCGGGGCACACTCTTCCGCATCACTTACAGTATTCATACGTATGAAATCGGATTTCGACATTTTAGGCCACACCATTGGATTGTGTGCATCAGTATTCAACATTATAACCGCATATGCAAGAACATATGCAGTATCTGCATTCTTAAAAAGCCCTGGATTATCAGCACAATAACTGCAAAAACCATATTATTCCAGCACAATCATCAGAATTATTGAAGATAAATCGAAAACAGAATTCAGTATCCCAATGAACGTACCGCTCAGCAAACTTCTCCATAATGCGATCAATCTTCTGTGCTTCTCCAGGAAGCCTGAACCCTTTAAGAAATTCGCGAATTGCAGTATCAAACTTCAAACCCGAAAACTTCATGGAATCTACAAAAGCATGCATGACAGCAAGAGGGAATTCCTCATGCTGACCCAAATATTCACCAATCATGGCCTGCAAAATTTGAGAATTAGACAGGTCCTTTTTGTTAAAAACAGAGTACCACTCCATAAGACACCACCTTATCCAAGCTAGGAGTATTCTTCAGGAATTGGGCTACTGAAGAAGGCGTATTTTCGACCAACTTATTTGACAACAAATATTCTATCCCCTTGGCTGGTTTACGATTGAACTGGATGAACAGTAAAACAGGTTATTCTATTGACAGTTAGAAGATATTTTTGTTTTTTATTTTTTTAAAAAAAAAAGCTTCTACAAACAAGAAAAAACTGTCTTTTTCTTAAAAAAAAAAAAAAAATTGCTTGATACAAGCAATTCCCTCCTTACCTCTGAAATTGCAGCTTCCAAAGTCGATTTATGAGCTTTTGCTTTCTCAAACTGATTGAGTCCATCTTCCCGGCTCTTTGACTCATCAGCAGTAAGGCGATCCCTACTCAAAACCTCTTCCTCAAGTGACTGGATAATGCTTCCATGCTTTTGAGATTGCTTTCGTAGTTTCTCCCAATCAACCAATGACTTCAGCACACTCACCAGGCACTGGACAAAAAATAGAGCATTAATTTTAAAATTTAAAAAAAAAAAAAACATGTCTGAAGAATCAGGGACAGAATTTAAAATAAAAAGAAAAAGAAAAAGAAAACCTGAAGAGATGAGCCTTTAGTAGAAGCAGTTTGAGATGCGGTAACTGAGTTGGGATCTGTACTCAGAGTTCCCTGAGCTATTCTTGACAGGGCATTGACCTGTTTGGGCCAGTAGTCAGAAGTAGATTTGTCAGCAAAATGTCACAATCAGATGAGAAACTGCAGTGCATAACCTTCACATGTTGGTTGTATTTACCATGCGCTCAAAAAGGTTTGGGGCCTCAAGGTCACAATCATAGTTAACAAATAAGTCTGCAAGCATTTGTGGATCCTTACACACTTTCTCAAGCATCCTGCAAGATAATCCAATTGAAAGTTGAGAGGGAAGGAATGCCGGGGCAGTAAGAGTTAAAAAACTAGTATAAGGCCAAAACCAAACTTAGTTATCTTCCACGATGCCAAATATTAGTAAATGGAAGCTGAGAACGATGCCATAAAAAGGAAAAAGAAAGTTTTACCGGAGAACACTTGTTCTTTGACTGATAGGACCATCAGAGCTATCCAAGGACCTCAGGATTATCAAGGGAAAGAAGACACCAATTTCTCCCTACAAATAAATTTAAGAACAACTTAATTTCAGGCAAGATAGAAAGAGAAAAAGGATTACCTGCTTACTAGTGACATGTACCTTAAGACTTTCTCTGAAACGCAGCAAAAGCACTGAGAAGATTCCAGTTGCATACTGCACAACAAAGAACAAATTAAAAAACTGAAATATATGTAACATCATCGATTAGCTAAAAGCCTTTGTTGCAAATTCAATAAGGCCAATTAAGCAGTATCAACAATGATGTCGCAAAAGCAATCTGAACCATGGGCAAAGAGGAACAATAGATAGGAATAAGTCAATTACCTGAAATACAACTGCAGAAGAAGAAACAGCAGCCCTCAATAAAGCATAAGAAAGATATGCTTTGACTGAGTCGATAAAGTGGAAGTTTTTGGTAAAAGATTGGCTCACTCCTTCCAGTAAACCCTGCAAATAAGAGAATCATGAAACAAATTCTGAAAGTAACATGGAGCACCGCTTCAATACTCAGGAGAAAAGCAGATTATATTCCTACTGTAACTCATTGGAACATAATGGGAAAGGTAGGTCTTTTGATTTCCTTCAGTTCTACCCTTTTTAACTTAGCAAACGTGTTACTAAGCCCAGAACATGTATACACTTAGAAGATGAAGAATTAACCTGCAAAAGCTCAAGAGATAAAAGTCTAGTCTTCGTCGTAACCTCATCACTCTCTTCCTTCATGCCCATCTGCAGATATGGACTTTCACAAATTATTAAGATGAAGCATTGTGGTAAATTATAGAATGAAACACTGTTGTAAAATGTCAGACCTTGCAGAGGGTTCGAAACAACAAAAGGGCATCACGTTGTCCGACATTCATGCTCTCAAGATCAATACCACTGAAAGGAGAATAAAAACTAGTTATAGCTTGCCGTATGCAACCAAGACAACCTAAAAAGGGAGCGGTGACCTAGTTTGCAACTCATAAATTTAAGCAACCTTCCCATACCGTGATATTTTTTTCCCTTCCTCCATTTGGACCGCCTTGTCAAGTACAGCCTCTAGTCCCTGTAAAAAAAATTATCATGCTGCTAGAGATAACTTATAAGAAAATGTCTACCACAGGTAATTCCAGAATGGTATGAATAAATAATCAACAACCCTTGTATAAGACATGGTTTTATTAAATGGAACACCTTGATATCAGCACCACCAGCCAGGTTTTGTAGCTCATCAAAAGATGCAGGAGATGCCTCATTTGTGCGGGTCATGGATAACGCATCTCCTAGAGTGATTTTTTTCTCATCTTGGTCATCTGGAGAAATTTCTCCATGATCTGAGTTTGCACAGCTAGCTGAAGCAACATTGGTATGCACAACACTACTGGATGACATGGAGACCTGAGTACCCAATAAAAAATTACTGAAATTTATAAAGGCATGAATCATAGGAAATCCTTTACTCTCTCTTTC
The DNA here is from genome assembly GCF_000442705.2 of Elaeis guineensis. Lineage (NCBI taxonomy): Eukaryota > Viridiplantae > Streptophyta > Magnoliopsida > Arecales > Arecaceae > Elaeis > Elaeis guineensis. The sequence continues at coordinate 102,601,232 of NC_025994.2, forward strand.
ATATCCTGCTAAGAACAATCATTTGCAAATGTTTATGCTTACTGGATCAGATTCCATTCTCCTAAATATAATGCTGATCATTTGGGTCAACATAGCCTTCGAGGTTGCCTGATTTATAGGACTCTTGCTGCAACATTCAAATAAAAATAAAGAAGAATTAATTGGGAGCATAACAGTGTATGTTGAAGAATGCCAATGTAAACTACCTGTTGAGGGCAATGTTATAGCAAACTCTGATCACCCCCAGCAGCGGTTCTCCATGCACTGTGTTTAAGACAAACAGAGTTCTCCTAGTTAGAAAATGACAAGCAGCAGGCCACCTAAATGTAGCATTACATTTCAACATATAAAATGTACAATCAGCTAACACACTCATCTGTATTCTCAAAGCAGCACAATGGATAAGCTTAACTTCTCTGTGAAAAGTCACTTTTCACAGATTGCAAGCTGGAGGAGACGAAGAATTGACACCGTTAAGAAAAAAAATATGGTCATAATGGCTAAAAAAAATGGAGAGAGAGATTGCCATGCCAGTTAGTACATCCATATTAGCATGCCAGACCCACAGTACATCCAGCTTTAGACTCTCTTGTTCCTTATCTGTTGTAGACTATGCATGGATAATTGTCATGTCATTTCGCAGGAAATATCAAAACACTGTTCTGCAATATGATGTCGAGAGACTCTTCTAGAACATCCACGAGATGCAATCCAAACAACTCAGAGGGATCATCCACCTAATCAGACAGAATGATTGCCTTCCACTTCAAAATTTCTAGTTTCCAGCTCCCACACAACATTCAAAATTTACTTCCTCTCAATTGTGTCCTTTAAGATTAAACTGGCCTGAAATTCACTTTCAAAATATTACTAACTGAACCACAAATAGAGGATAGTATTTCGAGTTTCTCCCTCTAGCTCACAATTAGAGCCTTTGACTCCACGTATCATACATTGCCTTGTTCCCTCTTCATCTACAAGATCAAAGCCATGGATGTCTGGTTCTTCATTAGAAAAGCTTAAACATCATTCTGAAATTTTAATGAACCTCCATTAATTATAATCTCCCTTGCAATATATCACATACATCCGAACTGCTCAAAATCCTACTAGAACCACTTGGAAATCTTATCCAACTCTCATACAACTCATCGAAATCGTAATCCTAGATTCCATCCTCACTAGCACCGAACAAGTCAAGTTTGCATGCTTTGTATACAAGCAAGGAAGTACCATGGATATTGGGCCTAAGCCTGTCAAGTTGGCCCATAATCTGGTTGAGAATGGTCCAACCGAACTCAGAACTTACTTCAAGCTAGGTTTGGATGCCAAGGCCAAATATACTTTTAGGGCTATTGTGGGGCCATAGGTACCCCTAGGCTGAGTTAGAGCATGGATCACTATAATACAAGCATAAAACCAAACTCCTGAACACCATCACAGGATACTCTTCAAAAACAGGGGGGAAAAGCCTCTAAGCCCCGAAATCAAACATTACCAAGAGCAAACCCAAAAATAATCATCCAAGTAAATTTAGATAGATCACTCTATGACTTGTTCATGTAAGAAAGGCCCAAATTATCCTTTGATGATCATAACAATATACTGCATCAGACAACAAAATACTATAAACAAGGACAAAGTACAGACATCCTAATGAACCCCAGCCTCCAAGTTATGGATCAGAGGACCACCATACTCAATAGTTCATTTGACCTACAGAGACACAACTTACATGTGATTGACCAGTTGCGTCAAAATCAAAAAGTTGGAGGACATGGCTTGCGCTGGAGAAATTCTTGTAAAAACTCTAAAACAATTGCAAAAATATCAATTAAAAAATTAATGCAATTCCAGTCTTATTTCCTGGCAAATAATTTTCTTTACGTCTTTAACAGAAGACTCAAACGACTGTCAAAGAAGGAATTTCAAAAGAGATCTTTAGGCCTCACTCAAGAACTGAGGAGAAATGGCAAGGAGATGGAACACACCTCTGAATCTTGTTGATGACACGGCAGTAAGAAGCACTTTTAAGACTTGGAGAATAGTACTGCAAAACCAATATGCATTAATAACAATCATAAGCATGATTAGTCAAACTACAACAGCGAAAAGGCATACCTGTCTGATGAAGAATTATCAACAGAACCACAGACCATGTTAAGAATATCGGTAAACAGTGGGGCATTTTTACCACCTTCTAGACCAGGATCACCTTCTAAATGATCATAAGCAATGAGTTTCTGGAAATACAGCAACCAAATCAGAAAAAAATCACCAGAATATAATTAGTTAATACACCAGAAGATCCAGTCTCCTGTAAACCTTACAGGATGGAGAAATCATATAGTAGTAAGACAAAGAAAAAGAAAACAGGAAAGCAAAATCCAACAGTTCCAACATCTTATGTTATGAATGAGGACTGGAAACAAACAGTTTTATCCAACAAGAGTCCGCATGCATAAAAAATTGAATAAGAAGCCTACATTCTTAATAGAGAATATGGATTGAAAGACATGGTAGCACAACCAACGAGAAAGAATTGAAAAAGGTAGGAATTCATTTAGTGCAGAATTTTAAGAGCAACCAATACAGTTTTCAGCAGTCCAAACCAATTCCTGGTCCAGCAATATCACACATTTACATATTTAAAAACCAGAAATGGAAGGCCTAGGCCCTTGCAATATCAGAACATATATTATTTTTTTTTCTTGAACAAGAGCAGGATAACAAGGAAAAAAATGAAATAGCAAGCCAGATTATTGTAAGCTTGGGCATTGAAGGAAATGAAAGGATCCAATCAGATACCTCCATTCTTTATAATTACATTAGACTGTCAACATACCTTAGCATGCAAGATCATGTTGATTTATATTTATGAGCCATTTGAGCAAAGAACCTTAAATTTATAACATAAGAAAGCGCTTAGTTTTAACCATACCACAGTCAACTCAGCAGTCTATAAGTCAAGATAGTCTTTGTTTAGAACCATATACTTCTTAAAAACAGCAAAAGTCATATAACTTCAGACGGCACTGCACTTTTATAAAACAGGAAATCAAATAGTTTCCTCTCATCTTAGATACATGCAACAAAAAGCACTAGGAAGACAAAAAACTTGTACATTATAGTTTGTTACCCACAAGTACATATAAAAAAGGCAACATTTAGTTCCATACATTAGTTATAAGTTAATTTACCTTTCAGAATAAAAACTTTGAGAAAAGAAAATATAATAGAGATACCAGAGCAACAAGAGCAACATACATGAAGACAATCAAGTGCAGGCTCCACGAGTTTGATGTTCTTTGTCTCAAATGCAAGCCTAAGTGGTTGTAAGACAAGTTCAGCTTGCCTCCCTTCTAAAACATGCCCAGCACATGCTAAAGCTGTTGTAAGAGATTCACTATTCTCCATGGGCTTGATAGTGGCCTCTTCAATAGCTGAATCTGATGGTGGACCTCCCATAGCATTTTCCTCATGCATGATTTCATCCCCATCAGCCCTGGTACCACAGGACAGTAGTTTAGTCAGTCAAAATTCACAAAATGTTCTCCAGCATGAGGGGCAAGGAGATATAGTTAAATGTCTAAGGTACAGCATATGATAGCTGTATAATCATAGTTACGAGAAGGATCTTGACTGGAGTCAACTACCTAACATCTAAGAAGAAAATCAAAAAACAGCAGCTCAAAACCTGGTATATAAAAGCTTAAAAAATGATGATTTTACAAAAGGTGAGATGCATATGAGATAGTCAAAAGAAAAGGAGGAGGGGGGGGGGGGAGAGAGAGAGAATAATAAGTTGGAGAACAACCTCTCATCCCCTGCTGAAGTCACTGCATGATTTTTTTCATCCGGAGCAGGCTCCCGATTTATCTCCTTCATATTATCTGTAAGAAATTAATGGAAAAGCAGTTTGTGAAAATACACGAAATCTCACCTTTATGTCTAATTTTTTTGTTATTAAAGACATACCACAGGTCAACAGTTTATTCCTGTCTGCATATATATCCACTCAGGGAATTTCAAGAATTTAGGACAACAAAATCTAGGGAATGTTATACTCATATGCAAAGCATCACCAATGGGCTTATACTGCCTTGTGATGTAACCCAAAAAAAAGGTACCATAATTTGTGTCATTATGAATATGACAAATGAATAGAAGAATGCACTGATCATTAGAAAGATATTAGAAAAGTTTAATAAGCTAGCTAAGCTTTTGTAAATACAATAGTTCTTGATAAAGAGAGTTTGTGCATATAGGATAAGCATGGCAAGGACAAAATTGAGCCTGACGTGGAGCACAAAAGCCAACAAGTCCCCATGGAAAAATAGAGTTGATTTTCACGACAAGTTATCAACACCACAATAACCTTCTAAATTTGGTGCCATATTCGGGCCAAGGCAACTTAGGATATAGAGATGCAACATGCAACCTAAGACTCCATTTGGTAAATATGGAAATTTACCTTACTGGTGGTAATATGTCCTTATGCAACCAAGGCACAGCCTCAGAACTCTCCCTAAACTTGGAAGTGTCTAGGTGAATAGGGAAGGTGAAAAGGCTTGATCTTGGGAATTTGTCCATCTCTAGGACAAAAATTATAAACCAAAAGTTGAGAATGAAACATAATCCCATCCAACCTAGGAAGTTAGGAGTTTACCTCCAAAATGTTGGCATGTCTAAGAAGGATCACTGTGATCACATTGATAAGTACAATAGAGAAAACTAAAGAGTTGCATCACTAAAGAATAAAATGAATAGATGATCAGTATTGGTTATAAGAACAAAAACCAAAGAAGGATGACATAATGACGGCAATGTGATTCAGAGTTAAAGAATTCATTCATATAGGAGATGGGAAGAAAGGTTGCAAAATGATAACAAAGAAGGAAAGAAATAATAAAAGAAAGAATAGAAGCCAAATTATGATGGGTTTTCTTTCCACTGCTTGATTGTCTCATGAAGAAACAAGTGAAAGTGAACTACCAAATTTTTGACTTTTTCTTTTAAATGATAGCCAGATTCCTTTCAAAGAGTAGATTTCAAACAAAGAAGGGAGGTGACCCGCCTCCAAATCTCAACCTCTCTCTACCTCCATCAACCTTGCTTCCTTCATTCATCACACACAAACCACTGGCCCACCATCATTGCCCATGAATAAAACCACTTTCATCCCCTTAAACAAACAGTAGAAATTCCCATCTTGCTATCGTTTTCCTTTCCTTTTCTCTTGTAAAATAGCATTACTCCCACATTTTCCGCACCTAAATTATCAAGCAGAATACAAATAAAATCAAATAGGTCCATGATAAGCTAATAATGTATCAGGGTTGCACTTTCAGAAAAGCAAAATGCACTCTAAGGAAAAAAGGAATACTGATCATTTTGCACTTTTTTTTTTTTGACACCTCCATCTCCGGTATTTAGGAGGAAGAGGAAAAGAAATGAGAAGATACAAGGAAGGAAGAAAGGGAAGAAAGAGAGAAGCAAAGATTATTAATTTCAAAACAAAACTACATGATAACTGCCAGTTGAATAATTAATTTTGCCAATTCTACCTATCAGAAATTATTTAAAAACTTGCAGTTGTAAGTGAGACTTCTTTCAACTCAAATAACCATGATCCACAATAGGTAAGTTAACACCCTTTAATAGTTTTACCGTACCAGCCACCTTTAAGAGGTTTAGTATACCAGCCACAATTCTCTAAAGGCCATCCAGTTTTTCCCTCAAAAGGTTCCATAATGCAAACAGTATAAGCTAAAATTATATATTTACATTAAGACTGATAAAGCCTTCATTATAATCCTCAACATGGACAGGACATCGCCCTTAAGGTAAACATGCTTCAACTCATGGGTGTATCAGGTACATATTCTAGCTATTATGCTACTCATGAATACAAGCTGCAGTTATTAGTATTTGTCTTTAAGACTGAACTGCAGTATCACACTGGAAAGTTGAATGGATTTTATTAACTTTGGAAAGCCCTATAAATCCATGTCAACTAACTTAAAGGCCATAACTGCAAGCTAAAATAAACTAGATACAATTTTTGTCTCCTGGATGATCCCACATACAAAAGGTAAGGATGTAAATATAGATGCATAAACTTTAAGACTACCTCAGTGCTCATTGTTTTGATGAAGATGGATGAAACCTGTTCTTAAGTCAAAAGTGCTTCAACCCATTGGTAATCCTTGTACAAGTCATGTGACTATACTATTCAGCACTGCAAGCAGTCCTTATAACCATAGAATATTTGCAACCAAACTGCACTAAAAAAAATTTTACACCAACAAAAAAAAAAAAAATCTCACTAAATGATCATAAACTTGCTTCAGCAAAATATCTAAATCTTCAAAATTAAGTGTGATAAAATCTTGGAAACTGTGTTTTCTGCATTAAGCGTATCAAAGCATTTAACCCTATTGCACTAGCTGTAACCAACAAGATCCACATCCTAATCCAATGATGGATGCATTAGCAACACACTCCCTAGCAGCCAGAATAAAGCCTTGCACAGTAAAAGGACAGGCCAGAACTGGCCTCATAACCACTATATACTTCATGGTTTATAATTCGATAGCATTGTGCAGAGAGTATCACCAATGACCAATCTACTCATCATCCTCAAGTGAAGAAATTTGTTATCCCACTTGAATATGTTACATTGATAATGGTTGAGCCTCATCCTTTCCCCTATAACTGGACCAAGTTTATCCTCCATTCATTGCTGGATCCTCCAACGAGTGGTCGAATACAATCTTCCAAGAACATGCAGGAAAAACCACATGGACTGAACATAATTATAAGAGATCCATAGGTCATCCACACGAGCTCTTTTAAGAGCTCCCTAACCAAGAACCAGTGGTCTCACGTTCACATGTGTTTAAAGTTAATTCCACTAAAGAAAGAAAACTGTAGTAGGTCTGAAGTGTGACAATTGTAAATGCCTAATCTATTCGCACATGAAATTCAAAGAATGCGTTAAGTTTAGATTGAACCAGATATCATGCATTCCATGGCAAGCAAATCAGGACAAGAGATCTTCTGGTCAATGCGTAACCTAAAGAACGCTACGCATAAAACAAGAAACTGAGAAGATCTTCTGTGTAAGGTATACCGACCAAGATAAGTCTGAATGGCCGTCTGAAGCGTCGCATACTTCTTCCCGGAGCACTCCTTGAGCATGGACTCGAAGGACCGGGTGACGAAACCACCGGCCGCGCCGGCCATGGTGAGATCTTCACGAGATCCGCCGCCTCCTCTCCTTCACGATGCTTCTTGAAGTCGATCACCACAAGAAGAACACAATTAGTAAAGATCTTGGGCACGAACAACCCAAGAAAGACAAGATCTTGCAACCAAAAGAAAATCTCATCAGATTGGAAGTATGGGGGCAGCGAGAAGGGCCGCCGGAAGGGTTTCCGGCGGCTTATCTGGGAGCGTGGCGGGCGATCCGCGACGATCGGAGGAGAGGAGATGGGGGCGAAGGAAGACGGAAGGGAATGGAGAAAAGAGGGATCGCGTACCTCGGTCACGGAGACGGACAAGAGGGAGAAATCTTGGACGGACGGGGAGTTGGAAGGCGGAGGAGCGAAGGAGGGGAGAGAGCAGAAGGAGATCTGAGCGGCTTCCGCCTTCTAGAACGAGAAGACGGTCCGGAGCATCCTGTGCGGTGGCTACAATGACACCTAATTCCGATTAGAGATCGATTCATCCAATTTCCCAGCCGCAATTGATCTTGAGGTGCGCCCACGGTCCAGGCGGCCGGGCCGATCCATTTCCCTATTATAGACTCATCTCATCTTGGGCTGGGGCTGAAACATTCTAATAGCAACCAGAGACTATACTCCAGATATTTAAAACTTCAGTTTGTTTAAAAAAAAATAATTATGTGTGGGACACTCCAGTAGTTTATGATATTGTTTGCCCATTCATACCATCAATTTATGCTGCCACGATCATTATAGGTCGACATTTAACACTTTCATGTAAAAATTTTGTTTCTAACACGACGATGAGCGACCATTTTATCAAACTTTTAGATATAAAGTATATATATTTTATTTATTATTCAATATGTGCATATATTAATACTTATTCAGATACATGTTTATAAGATGCAGACATATTTCCGTAACTAATTTTTAGATCCTTGTGTATTGTTACAGATACTTGGATACTTAATCCTGTACTTGACACAAATGTATATTGATGGTGCATCCCAAAATAGTTGAGTTTCGATAAGAAAGAAAAGAGGTGAAGGTGACCATCGTTGCTAGAATATACCGGTGTGCAAGGTACTTGTACCACACGAGTCCGCACATAAACTTCTATCCCCTAACGTTACCTAATATTAGTTTGACATGTGGTGCTGTCCTTGCAAAAATCTCCAATTTGAGCTCTTTCTTATTCTTCCTTTTTTTTTTTTCTTTTTTTTTCTTTTCTTTTTACATTCTTCCCTCCCCTTGCATTATAATGAAACTTTTTTTCCTTCCCTTTTTTTTTTTTCATTTTCCTTTTTAACTCTCTTCCCTGACCTCAGATTATGATTGAACTAAAATCAGCTGTACGTACAATACCATGTACAGAACTTCCACATGCAAGACTCCATATTAAGGGAATGTCTCGATCATTTAGAGCCTATTTGTATATTTCTATAGAATTAGACAAAAATTTTGTAGAAACAGAATTTATTAGCCGATTTATCTTGTATTTTCTAAAGACATGTCCAAATCCAAGCTAGATCTTATTATCCTTTGGACTGCAAAAATATGAAGACCCATGATGGTTTTTCTTTCAACAAGATTTAAGCTGAATAATATTTAATCATTACAAGCCCTTGTTTAAATGAATGGCCCAATCTACGAATCTATAAGATTTTCAGCTCAATCCATTAAAAATATACAAACAAGCCCTTAAGGGCCCAAATTATTAGAAGATGCACAAGACATCCTAAGGTGTTCTCTCATATATTAACAAGAAAAAGAATGTTAAACGCATCATGCCTATCGAGCAACCGTTCCATCAAAAATCTATCGCATGACATTCCCATCCTGATCCTCCCAAGGTATACCCGAAGCACGTACAAGATAGCACGTCAAGCCGGAAACCATGGTGCAGTCCTTGGAAGCAATGTCAATGTGAGAGTGGACAAGGAACCAACCAGCCCATGGTCACGTACTTGATCAAGTTTACGTGGAGATACCAATGGTCTGGTTGGAAATACACTGTCAAGTGTCTGTCAGTTCTTGGGCAGATAAGCTTCACAAATCACATGGGACATTTTGCATTTGTCCTCCATTGAATTCATATTTTAAAAAAAAATTCTAACAATGGAAAATTCTTCGATACACTGATCTGAAACTTCACTACACCGATCTGAAAGGATTCAAAAAAAAAAAAAAAAAAAAAGACTCGCTAAAAAATGAACAAATATTTTTATACATCTAAAGAACTTTAGAATGTATGATCTAATTAAAACACGGAGAAAAAAATGTCCTAACGGCCGTGGTTCAGGGATCTTCTAATGAGTCCGAAAGGGATCGACCCAATCCTTGTCTTCTTTTGCAGCCTGATCCCAGCGTTCCTGGAAATTTTGGAGCTCTGATTTTGCCTGTCTCCTAATCTGATAAACAAAAAGAGCCAGCAGAAATGATCAAGGCGATTCAGAATCAGAAATGGTAGTAAACACATATGAAAGAATGAATGATTGCTCTGAAGCAATATGTCATCGAGATGACTGCACCATGAGGTATCAAGGAGGTTGTGCCGTAGGCAAAATAATTTCAAGGGAAAAAGGGCAGTTTTGATGCCTTTGAACAGTCTCATCAAACAGCCATATTTTTGATTGCTGCTAGGTAATGTTGGGTCATGATAAAGCTGACCTCTGCTTTCTATGTGGGTAGGGGAAGGGGGTGCATAGTTTGAGCAAAGAGGAATAAGTAGTATATACATTAAACAGAGAATTCACTGCACTTACCTCAATCCGAGCATCAAATGGGGTCCTTCCCCGCATCTGCAGAGTACAAAGAAATTCTGAAAATGACTTGCAAACCAGAGGAACAGATATAAGAGAGATTTACAGCTACTGCCAATGCTATACCTGCAAAGTAGCCTTAGGAAGCAACCGTTTAGATCGGCCAGAAGTCCGGCGAACAGCTTTCTGACATTGAGAAGCAAACATATGCTAAGATGTTGAAATATGGACAAAGGATAAAGTGTAAAGACGAGCAGAGAGAGAGAGAGAGAGAGACCAAGGCACAAGTATCGACAAATTAATCAGTCACTGGATAATGATTTATTTGAAGAGAATGCAAGATAGACATAATTAGAATTGCAGAAGTTTAGTCAGTAAACAAAGTAATGTTGCTGGACTGGAACATACATAGCCAGTGATCTGAGAAGCTCAACAACCATTTACAGAAGGGGAAAGATTCAATTTTACTCATATCCAGAACTAAGTTACATAATATACGAATCTGAACCAGGATGACATAAAGCCCCTTGATAAGAATCTTCTCCAGATATATGTTGATTGTGACGATACATTTAGCCAATAGGGAGATCATATGTTGCATCAAAATGACTTATAATCTTCTAGACTACAATCATAAAGAAATCTTGATACGGACATCTAAGATGTATCATTTGGTTTCACGCTGCATTTCATTCTCACAATAAGCATGCTTCCAATTTTTATGGCATGTTGGCAAAGTAATGAACCTTTCAGTTGAAAACCTCCATCAATCAGTCCAACTTAAGACCTACATATTCATTCTTTACCATACACCCTGTAAATCTCCATGCCATCAAAAATCTAAATTCACGCCTAATCATAATAATTTGAGTTAGCTTCTCCCACAGCCTTAAAAAGTGGAATCATGCCATTTTGTAGCCTAAGGATTTTCACACTTATGGTTTTACAAAAACTGTTTAAAGCCAAACATTTGTAGCTAAGCATCATATTCATATGCTCTAGTAATATAATTTCATGATTATGCCCATGCAATGAATGTAAACTTACACTATAGCAGTCAAAAAAAGAGCTTTAGTATTAGAGCTATATTCTAATCAGGATATGATTTGATTGAACCAAATATGAACGTTATAATTTTACATTGTAACAGTCTTTAGAAGCTTGACTATTACAGCTATATTCTGACCAGAACATGATTTGATTGAATCAAATGTAGCCATCCCCCCCCCCCTCCCTCTCTCTCTCTCTCTCTCTCTCTCTCTCTCTCTCTGTCTACTCAAGTTGTCAAGCCAAAGATGGAATATATTATAAAACATTGATTTCAATGAAAAAATGAAGCAGATATCCACTGACCTTTTCATTTGAGGACCCTCCCAATGTCTCTACACCTTGATGGACAATATATTCACTATCTATCACTCCCACCTTCTTAGTTCGGTCACCCTACAAAAACATAGAAGAATTTTAAATTCAAATATAGACAAGATGATGATGCATTTGTATAAGTATTGAAACATAACTTGTAGCAATTCCAAAAAAGTTTTTCTAAACACAAAGAAATGCCTTTAGTTGATCATTTGCAGAAAACGGAATATAAAAATGTTGATCTTTTTTTTTTGGATCTATTGAAATAGTGTATAAAGTACTTGCATGGTGGATTTAAACTTGAACTAAATTGTCCTGGAGTCACAAAAGTGTTGTCAAGAAATGAAGACAAGACAATGAGGAAAGACTGGATATTCTGTACTCCCTGGGTATATGAGATACAACATATTAACTCAGAAGAAAGCTAGGCCTAGGCTATCCCAGACAAGGATATCATAGTCAGCCTGATATCTTAGAACAGTATATAATTTGATAGAAAGTCATATCGCATATTATTGGACAATTTTCAGTAATTACTACATAAAACTCTCAAACAAATTTTAAATCTTGTAATATGAGAAAATAAACTTTAAGAAATAGCTGGCACTACCGCATGCAAATCTGCACTTCCTGGAGGTCAGTCTTTCTATTATACCCTTATTAAGCATGTGAGTAAGAAATCATCATTCACCACAAAGCAGAAGCAAACATGGCCACTAACTCATCAAAAAAAGTTTAGAACTCTAACCTGAGCACAATACCCGAGTTTCATATCCATGCCCCATCCATGAATCAGATCATTCTGTCCAATAAAAAGTACCAATATCAGTTACCACCCTAATAAAATCAAAATTAATTGGTAGCATAATCGATTATTTCTGCTTTTAATATTTCCCAATTAATGTAATGCCTCCCCAAAGGCATCCAAATTTTCATTTCACACTGTTAACTAACCACCAGACTTAAAAGCTTAAGCTGTTAGGTAAGGGGGCAACAGCATACATCATGCCTTAACACTCCCACCTCACAGGCAGCCCAGATGATGCATGTGAAGGTATGAAAGAGTCAAGAATGACTCAACCAGGAATGAGTCAAGAGAAAAAAGGACTCAAGAAAATAAACAGGTAAAATTGGCCTATACAGGGATTTGAACCCATGATCTTTAGCTCTGATATCATGTTAACTTACCATTAGATCTCAAAAGCATAAACTATTAGGGAAAGGGTCAACAATGTATGTCATGCCTATGCATCAAGTAAGCCTAAACATGGAAGGCAAGGATAATGCTGCTATATGAATATCTATACTAACACAAAATCTGAAAATCTACTTTGATCATGATCTATGTATCTTAAAAGATGCGTGAATCAGAATTCAATAGGTTTAGATGATTCTTAACCATGTACATTAACAGAATATGTAACATATCATTAAAAGTCAAATTGCATTCAAACAATTCACAAATAGGATGCTGAAAACACATTTTTTTGCTATTAAGGTTTTAAGGCCTGTAGATCAAGCTCATCAAGATGAATCTTCAATCTGAATGGCCTGTTATTGATTTTATGCCTGTTAACTTCAATGCTAAATATTTAAGAAGTAGTTAGCAAAATACCTGAAGCTCCATTTCAAAAAAAACCACGAGCACAAATCATTTGTGCAAAATGGAAGAAAATATCGAATGACCAATAATGACTACAAAGTAATTTTCTTGCAAGCCTTGAGGCAGACCAAGAACATTAAACCTTACCTGGATGAGATACCATGCACAACGCCAGGCAGCTCTTGAAAATACTGGTGCCATGCCCTCTACCCATCTGAAAAACATGTTAGAAATCATGAAAAGAGGTAGTCTTTTGATGAAAACATTAAATTTCACTTCAACTCCTTCCAAATATACAGATATTGGGAGATTTATCCATGTTGCAGAAGCATGTACCAAAAAGCTTATAGGTTGATCTTCCTACCCGCCAATAGGCATTTAAGGTTTTACAGCAGGCTCTGTCTTGTCCTCAATGCCAAATCTAGGATTTTGATATTGATTAATTATCTCAAACTTTTATGGATCATACATCATCTATATAGTTGACCACATTTATATAAGGCTTATTATGAAGGGTTCACAATTTCCTTCTAGAACAGTAACTATAGCAACCCTAGCCTATGAGTGGTGCTTCTAAATAACTTGTCATTCATGACAATGGACCGCTCAGCAAAGACAGATAATAGACTGAACAAGATATTACTTAAGTACATTACTAAAACAAGCATACCCAGTACATGGGGGGCCCTCACTAGCATTTGAACAATATCCACTGCCTCGAGTACCATGAACTCTCCTACAAAAACATAACAATTAATTTCAGTGCTAGAAATGATTATATTGACCATCACACACCAAAAGCCTTACAGCCCTTTACCTGTGGACCTTCCCTTTCTTTCGACGAATGGTTATTCGGTGATGTATTTCAGACAGCTTGGGGTCTAATGCTGGTTGTGAGATCTCCAGTCCTTCTGATTTCATAATTTGTAGGTACCTAGAAGGGAAACCATCTTAAGAAACAACAATATTTAATAAAGCAAAAAAAATCAGATTCGCACAAGCACACATATTATGTGCAGACATGGAGCTTTTTCTTGCTTCCTATACTGACATAATCATTTGGTTAGGATTAGGTCTTGGGCATCCAAATGGCACAACATTATGAGTCTCTCACATGTAAGCCAACTCCCAACCATGGCTGCAATCATGATCACCTCAAACTGTTGACGACTCATGCTAGCACCCATGACCTAACCCTCATTCTTGTTCCTTGACACAACATCCATGCAAAATAGATTAGAAGACAGACAAAACAGGAACACCAAGATTCAGTACTTTTGTCACTTGAATCCTTCCACTTTCCTCACAGATTTTAATATAATTAGAACAGAAAGGAGGGGGAGGGGGGGTGCTCTTTGAATATATCATGTTCCCGCTGGATCAGAAAATCTAAATTTTTATGTTCATGCAATAAAACATACCTTCCAGGGTGGAAATTTTCTACACCAAGATCTTCATCCCAAAGAAATATATAATCATATATGGAGACAACATCTGGGTGCAAGAAGCGTTTTGCGAACCACCTGAAATGCAGCTGAAAAGTTGCGTTAAATCACAGTAGTATTGATGTTGAGCAAAAAAATTCTGGCACAGATAAACTAAAAAGTTGTATTCAAACTTATGATATATAAATTTTTTCGCATTTTGTAATGAATAGAATCCTAGCACCTTGAAACCTCACCATTTTGTTTGGTTAGGAGCAGCTATATGGATAAGGCTATTACTCCAATGGAGATCATGCCATCCATCAACATTCCCATCATAGTGGAACAGTATAACTGTAAAATTCTCTGGAAGAAACTGCATGCCCTGAAATTAGAAGATGAATTGAACATGCAAAAACACACACAACAAAAGTGTGATAATACCTTCGAGACAATGGCATCCACGTTTTTCTTCTGCTTTATGCCAACAGGAATTCCAAGTAAGTTCTGATGACTCTGATCAGGCTCCTGCAAACATTACCCCAAGGATCATAAAAATTATGACTTACCAAACCAATAGCACTATGGAAGAAAACTGTTCTCATATAAATACCGCCTAAGGATCATAAAAATTATAACTTACCAAACCAATTGTGCTATTGAAGAAAAATGTTCTTACATAAATACTGCCATTGTGAAGGATATGTGAAATCTTGTACTTAATTAGTCTGTATCAAAGAGAGCTAGAATTTCACACTTATAGGAGGTTAATCTAATAAAACACTACCAAGGTCATGGCACCAATTTAGAAATTGAGTGTGCTGCGAATTGAAAAACTTGGTATAAGATGATGAAAAAAGAAGTATCACCTAGAGTTTAAGGATGTCCTTTAATTGGAGGTCTAAAAGTAATAAAGATATCTCAAAATGCTCCATATGATGGAGAGAATCCCCATGCATAGGAGCAAAGCAGTTTTTATGGCCAACAGCAGATAGCTGGGTAGGAGTAATTTATTTTCTTTATTGTTTCGCTGCCTTAAAGTAACAACTTTATACCAGAGGATAGATAATGATTTGTAAACCGGAAAGGCAATAAACTAAATCATCCTTAAGACTAAAGAAAGAACAAATGGAATTAGGAACAGGCAGAAAGGTGGACAGAATCAAGTAGCAATGAATCATTGCAGCCAGTACTAACCTTGCTCTCTGAATTTTTTGTGACCCACAGGGGCTTTAATTCCATGTCAGAATTTGAGTGCACTATACCACGGGGTAAGTAGCCAATCCTTGAGGTGGTCATGTAGGATTCCTGAATTAGAGAAATATAGAATACTTAGTAACAAAGTGTTTGGTTTGCAAGACAATTAAATTTTCAAAAGAATGCAGCTTTATGATACACAACATATATTTGTATATGCCTGTAAGTGTCAATTCGGATAGCTTAAGTGAGCATTAATTTGCATTTATTGGCATGCTTAGATATTTAAGAATGAAAAAACACGAGTTAACAGAGACCATGACCAAAGGGTCATTGCCTGCTCTTGCCCATAAAGACAGCAGTGAATTTAAAATGGCAAGGAACTGTTGATACCGTCATTAAATCAGAATCAAAAGGGCGTGATCTTGCTTCAAACTGCACATTTAACAAAATATGTTCAGCAACCATATAAAAATATACAAAAAGGAGCAAAAAAATGTTCACAAAAAAGTACCTCGGTCTGTTGATATTGAAAGTTTGTCGTCGTATAGAAGATGCATAACATAACTACACACAGAACCGACAGGTATAGTTTCTGTTTCATCTTCCTCTGGCATTTCCTGAATTTAGCATACTGTAAAAATTAAATCTTCGATACCCCATACTAAACTTATGCCTGATGGTTATGCTTTCACATTGACATCATTTAGAAACTAACCTTATCCCATAAGATTCTTATAAATCGACCATATACCGCAACCTTCAAAAGGCAAAACCATGCCGGCTAAAAAATCAATAGTTGATATTAGTTCTCAAGAAAATAGTATGATGCAGACATAACAGACATTTATAAGAGAACATGGGGTGAAAATAAATAATTAGTTCCATTTGAGTAGTTTATGCCATCCTTACAAGAAGAACCATCCACTAGAAATCAAATCCAAATGCAATGAGCATGAAACGTGCCTTACATGGAAGTTGAAATAGGTGCAATCCCCTCAAACTGGCAAATATATATTGCCAAAAATTTTAATATAACTAAAGATTACCATTATGAGTCTATGACACTTAATAACGACACAAGAAACATGGTAACTGAACTCGTATAACAAAAAGAATTGATGGCCCATGCTTGGAATTGTGAAAAGTGTCCATCAGGAAAACATATGAGAAAGAAAAGGGAAAAGAAGCGAAAAGGTCATTTTCAACATAGGCGCCCAGAGAAGACACCAAGTGACTCATAGAGAAATAAAATCCAAAGTACTTCAGGTTTACTAAGGATCTACGGGGAAAAGCCAACTGTTGAATAGAACCACCGGCCTCCACTGACAAAAGGACCACTTTTTATAAACACATCGCCACTTGTTTCGTTTCCAGATTTACCGGCAATTTCAGTATCCACTTGAAGCAACGAATCTGCTAACAAATCTGTACTTCTCTCCACAGAAACAAACCAAAACGGGAATTAAAGAAACGGAATTTAACAACGTCTCCAAACCCATTAATCCGAATACATCAATCATGAAAGCGAACTTATGAAGCAAATAAAAAGATCCCAATTTTTTCTAACCAAAGAGAAAAAACGGATCCACATATATAAGGTAGTAAAAGAAACATACATTAAATTAAAAAAAAAAAAAAAAAAAAAAACAACTCTTCTTTGAAAAGGGAAACCTGACAATGTCGTGGTGGTAGAATCCCAAAGCATATATTTTGCTGCCACTATGCAGATAAAATCCAAAAAAGCAAAGTTCCAACTGCGTGCTTTCGCTAACACGAAACCAGACCGATGAAATGGAGCCCAATGGACGTCCGTGCAAAAAAACGAAAATAGATTTTGTCACCCAAAACCGAATCTTTCCAACGGTTCCGTGTCCTTTCCAGGCCAAGAAATCCCCACAATCTCGACTCCGGTCGAAATAACAAAAAAGGGGGCATTGCTCAGTTTGGCAGCGTAAATATTAATCCAACCATGACCGTCATTCTCGAATAGCAACCCGAATCAGAAAGACCAAACGACACGATCCCCGTGAAACTAAAAACAACCTAAATCCACTTAAAAGGGCTCAAACTTAACTGAAATAGATCCCAAAAAGTCCGGAAATTACCTAAAATTTAAAAAAAAAAAAAGAGGAGAAATAGTTGAAACTTGAGCTCCCGACAAGAGATTCGAAAAGCTACGGCGGAAATCCGGCGGCCCGCGTCATCCTCCGGCGTACGAGCTGCTCTCCCTAGCCAACGGCTCCCGATCTCCGACGGATCCGGGCGGTCGGGCGACAACTTGAAACGCAAAAGAGAAAGGAAGGAAGGAGGGTTTTTTTTTTTTTTTTTTGGTTTCTCGATTTCCCTGTTCCTTTGTTTTTTTCTTGGTTTGCTGCTCTTGGTTTTAGCGTTGTCTGCCGAGGGCGTTTTGCGAGAGCTCGCGCTGCGGACGGGTGGCGCTCTGCCGATTATTTTAAAGTCCTCTTGTTCATTTAGGCACCGTGGGCCCCGCATCGAGATCTCGGTCGCCTAAGCATTCGGGCTGATAGATCCTGAAATATCGGCCGCCCGATACACTCGATTGGACATGTTTCCTTTTCTTAATAAATGTTTCAAATATCCCTCCCTTGGTTTCAAATTGATGCATTAAAAAATAAGTAGGCAACCGATCGCTACCACCCCAGTCGGGAAGCCAGTTGGCATTTTGCTTCAAAGAAAGAGAAAAAAATTTGAAACTGTTCAGCGGCCGACACGATAACAGGGACAAGTGGAACCACTTTGGATCTTGCAGCGGTGGAGGGAAAAGGGTCCTGCCGTTGGTGTCACGTATGGTGGAAATATTAACTTTATGTCCAGACGTGATTTGAGGTCAAACCAAGAGATTAACTCAACAGGACATTGGGAATCCCACCAAGGCAAATTGAATCTTAGTATATCAAAATATTTATGGACCTGTCTGGAGCACAATTTCATATATTTGCAACAAGCTAATGCTGCTTATCGGCGATATAGATTTTGTAGGGGGTTATAATAACTTATTATAGATCCAAATGCAAATAGATAAATCTAAATTTGCTTATAAGATTAATTAATCTGATGTAAAAGATGGTAAGAAGTAATTACAATTCAGTAATAATATGAATCGATCATATCAAAAAGACCCTCGCAGAAGAGAGGATAGAACGAAGAAAAAAATAAATAAAACGTGCACTAAGAATGAAGGACAAGAAATTAAGTGAAAGAGGGGGTTGTGAATTGGCTACTTATAAAATCATCTAACATATCTTAGGGAAAAAACTATGATATGCTAATAAATCCTGATTTGGCAAGTTCACTGTCAGCCAATCAGCCGCGGGTGCAATAAATTCGTGAGTTACACCGATCCTCCCTTGCCACCTGAAAAGGGAATTGTTCATGTACGTTCTGTGGGAGTCCCGTTGCGATAGATATTCTAGACACAATCACCACTAAAGGCACACGGCTACGGTACCTGCTTAGGGGGGCGCTTTTTTTTTTTTTTGGTAAAGTAAGGGGGCCGTTATTTCATGGGTCATCCAATATTTGCTCCGTAAACCAATTGAGTCTTTGTACCCCTAAATCCTTCCAAGAAACAATTTGACCATGCATGTTGCTGAAATTGGAAGGAAAAAACAACCATGATATTATGTATTAACTCACAACTGAAAAAATGGTTGGCTTTTCTCTTTTTCCTTTTTACTCTGAGTGGTGGTGGCATTGGATCAAGATCATTCTTAAAGAATTTTAAATTTATGAAAATTAAAAAAATTATTAAAATAGTAATAAAATTATGCTAAAATAGATGAAGCAAAGAGGACCGCCTAGAGCTTTACTTTTTTTTTTTTGCAAAATTTTGTATCTAGATATTTTGATATTATATATATATATATATATAAGAACTGAAAGATAGACTCCTAAGATATATATTTAATTGAAAATTGCATAAAACATGGGATGGTTTGGCCTATGCTATTGCTATTTTACAGAAGGATTATATTCTCTCTCAGAGGGGGACTCAAAGACAATCATCTCTTAGATTCCTATAGATTCACAAAATCAGAGATCAAATCATCCTCTAATAATAGATATTTAGAGATTTGGATCGGGCATCATTTCATCACCGTTTGACACATCCTTTGGGTGGTCAATAAGATGTATGATGGGGGGGCATCAAACGTGGCAGAACATATGGCATTAGAAATGTGAGAGACTGTTTATTTACCAGGCCAAATTCCAAGACATTTTTATTGACTAATGCGGGTGGTTGTATTTAGACGAGAGCTTCGTAAAGCAGCTGATCCAACCAAAAAAAAAAATCTATATAAATATGGTCACGAGTAAAACACAACTCCATTGATATGCACATATTCCATAAGCATGCTAAGTTTAAGTAAAGCGCTTCTCCTCCCATTTTTAATACCATATCTATCATACTCAGAATCCAATATTTAGATTGGATATGCAATGACCATATATTTTTTAGAGTAAGAACTTTTAAAAAAATATTCAGAACTTTAAAATTCATTATAATCTCAAAATCTAAGAAACTTTATTGATCTCAACTCATAATAAATATTCATATTAATTAATATCGAATTTTATACTATTTATAAAATTCGATCATCCAATTATTATTGATGATACTCTATCTAATCAATCATTTTAAATCATGATTCTAATCTTAGTTAAGTACAAGTCTACTGTAAATCTAACAAAAATAAAAGAAGAGAGATGATAAGCTTTACAGTCTAGTAAAAATTTTCATACATTCATAGTAATATAATAATAATTAAAAAATAATATATAAACAGTATCACAAAAAAATGTAAGATACAATCTTATGTTGAGTATCCAATATAACTCAATATTGATATATAATAACATGCATAATATACCATCAAATATCCATCTTTTTTAAAAATAATATTCATACATATATCATTAAATAAAACTCTTTGTATTTAATTGTGATTTTACATCTTATCGTCTTTGTCCTATTAACATGATTTAGATCAATCAATAGTGATTTTTAAAATTTTGGACTAATCAGGGTCACACTTCAACTTGTAATTAGTAAATCATAAACAATGCTTCAGTCTGTTATGACAGTCTATAATAACCACGCTTCAACCAATGATGGCAAATCAGAATATCTGTGCTTTAGTCCGTGATGGCAAACTAAGAATAACTGCACTTCAGCTTGCGGTGGCAAACTCAAATATTATGTATTTACCCATAGCAAGATTATTCTTGGTACTATGTTTTTGAACATGGTGGGCTATTCTCCGTACCATATTTCTGCCCATGATGGATTATTCTCAGTATCACGTTCCTATCCATGGCATATTATTTTCAATATCATGTTCCTCTCCATGACGAGGCTCTTCTAAGTTTAATATGGCTAATTCGAATATTTTTTTTAATTATCAATTTATTAAATTTTAATTATGTCAGAAAAAATATTTTGTTCTTTCAAAATTTCTGATAGTTGGCATCACAATCTAAATCATCCGAAAAACCATCAATAACAATAAATAATACAAAAAGTAAAAATAGTAATATCGATAATCATATATATATCAAAATCGATCATCAGAAATTAAAATTATGTAATACAAAAATAAATA
The DNA here is from genome assembly GCF_000442705.2 of Elaeis guineensis. NCBI lineage: Eukaryota > Viridiplantae > Streptophyta > Magnoliopsida > Arecales > Arecaceae > Elaeis > Elaeis guineensis. Next base: position 102,622,442 of record NC_025994.2, read on the forward strand.
TATATACAGGTACATGTGCACAACAATTTTTATCTTTATTAATGGTTGACTTAAATATAGTAATCGATGAACTCCTTGATCTACGAACTCAGAATTAAAATATTCTATTTGGCACCTTCTTGCGCAAACAGTTGCATCTTTATATAATCATGATCAAATATAAAAATTATATATAATTATTATAAAAAAATACCTAAACATCCTAGATTTATGATCCTATTAGGGTCAGCCAATTGATTCAGAATATTTGAATTTTTTATTGATCCATAAGATTTATAAAGAAAAAAATCGGTGATGAGAGAGAATTTAAATAAATAAAATAGAGAGAGAAAATGGAGAGAGAGAAGAGAAAGGGAGGAGAGTGGGAAGAGAGAGAAATTATTATTTTATTTTTCTTCTTGTTTTTCTCGCTTCTTTCTTCTTTTTCTTCGTGGAAACAGGGGAGGGGAAAAAGGCTCGGCCTCGTCCCCACGGCGGCGACGCCAGACGGCAACAACCTCCCTCGGCGGCTTTGGCCTTCGGACACCCGAGCACGGCAGAAGAAAAGAGGAAAAAAGAAAGAAAAAACAAGGGAAGACCTTATTCACGGAATTCGGCGACCACCCAGCCGGCGAGGGTATCAAAGAAACTAGGAGGCCGTACCTTGTCTCCGGCGAGGCATTTGGTCCTCTTTCCCGACGAGAAGCCGCGGTGGCTCTCGGAAATACTCGACGGAAATCCTGTGGATTTCACCGGCAATCGATCGAGGTTTGAGAGACGATGCACAGGAGAAGGATTCGAGGGCCTTTTACAGGTCGAGTCCAAGGGTTTTCGTCGGAGTCCGACGAGCCCTATACTCCTTTTCCCGGTGGAAAACGGAGAAGGAAGCAGACTCCCAACGGAGTCTGCCTCCTTGGCTCACGTGCCTGTCATGTCATGTGAGGTTTCCAAGAATTTTCTTTTTTGTTTTGGTTTTTGCTTTAAAATTCATTCAGGAAAAAATATGGACCCGGAAGAACAATATCACATATCGTCTCTACTCTGAGATGTACAAAAGCTCCATCAAAGAACGTGGAAGATAACTTACAGATCACATGGATATTGAAATGATTTTACTGAATACAATCAACGTGCCTGCAGGCATGCCAAGTTTAAGCAAAGCACATCTCTTCCCCTTTCTAGCACCATATTTCCTTTCCTGTGATATCTGCCGACGCTTCATTATAGAACTTACAGATCATATGTGAATGCTGAAATGGCTTTCGTGGATGCCATCAACATGCCACGCTCTTGTGGCTTTCAGAACTCAAAGAAAACGTGAACGACAGAAACCCGACCATCATCTAATTAATGCAACACCAACGTCCTCCGTTTTCATGAGTTTGGATATGGATATGGTTATATGTCACCACTCTTAACCCTTTTTCTTTGCGAGTCCAGATAAGAATCCGAAGCGATATGTTAGCATCAGGAATTTCAATGAGAAACGAGAATCAAATAGATATCTTCCAGTAGAACCAATATTTTTATGAGATTGTTGTCTATACAAGTGTGGTTAAACTCTCAGCAACAAAATGTAAGAAATTAAGCATCCACAAACTTCCTTCCATAGAAGAAAGAAAAAAAAAAAATCATTAGCAAACTTGCTTAAGGATGTAACAACGTTAAAGCAGCTTAAATGGTAGTATGTGTGCCCATGACATGCCATCTGCATCCTTGAGAAACATTGCACAGATGCACGATAACACAACCATGAATCAGTTACATTTTTGAGGAAAGATGAATTAGAAAGTTTTAACTGAAAAGGCAAAGCTTGCATCACATCTGGGGAACAAGTATGGTATATTTTAATAAGCTTTCCTTGTAAACAAGAGACATCAGTGTCTTCTTTTTTTTTGGTACAACATCAGCGTCTTCTTCACCATATGGTTACACTATACAATTTGCCAGCTGGATCCAAAGAGCCAAAGAAACTTTTGACAGTAAATTTTTAAAAGGTATACTTCAGAAAATCCCTTTGAGGGAACCAAAAAAACCAAAAACATCCTGCCCACATTGATATCTATCACCTTTTTCTAGCTCTTTTCCTTCCTTTGGCAGAGCTCTCCTGTCGTCTCCTGCCACTTCTTTGGCCACCCTTCACTGGTGACCCGATACTTCTCTTCCTAGCCAGGGTCTCCTCTGGCTTTTCCACATGAGACTCTTTCTTGTCATTCTCGGTTGTTGGAGTTCCAGCTCCTTCCCCAGAAACCACCGAATTACCCTTGGTGTTGCGCTTGCATGGTTGCATGCTTAGAAGTTTTCCTGATTTCCCCAACACAACAGAACGTGCAACACCACGATCACCAGAGACCTGAGAAAGATATTTAGCACTCTTTTTTAGTGATTCACTCACAAGATCCCGAAGGGCGAGTGCAGATTTGTGCTCCAGTGAGTTCTTTTGATAGAAGACACGAGCATTATTTGAGAGCAGTAGCAAGTCTCTATACAGCTCCTTGGCTGAAGAGATTGAGCCATTGTTGACCCTTGAGCTTATGGTTTGGAAATCAACATGTTGGCGGATCATCTTCTTGTATCTGGCTCTCTTCTGTAAAATTCAAAAATCAAAACGTAGATATCACTAACAAGACATGAAGGCTTTTGGAGTGGTTATAGGACTACGAAATGGCTATTGCATGTATGATGGCAGAAAATAGAAACTCGCATGAAAGTTTATATCAAACACTATTACATACACCTAGTTATTGCTTGATCATATTGTTTTAACCATCTATTATTCATGAATTCAGAGAATTTGGCCAAGCCAGAGCCAAAGCTAATCTTCTTAGCATATATATATATATATGTATGTATGTATGTATGTATGTATGTATACATATATACATATACATATGTATATATGTATATATGTATGTATACATATATACATATACATATGTATATATGTATATATATGTAGGTATGTATATATACACATATATACGTACCTATATTATATATATATATATATATATATATATATATATATATATATATATATATATATATATATATATATATATATATATATATATATATATATATCTACACATATTCTTCTTAACAAAGCAAACAGCTTCATCCATTAAAGAAGGGACATGATAACCGTGATCATTTCTGGTGTTAAAAATACTAAAATGAGCTTTATATATCCTTGCCACCTTACCTGGCTTTCAAGTCGAGAGTGAAAGATTGAAACATCCTTGTGCTCCATAATTGAGTTCATAATTTCTGTGAGATCAATGTTGGAATTTTCACCTCTTGCACAGGCAGCAGATTCCTCATGCAAGGGTAGAACATCCCGCTTAAAACCTTCAGATGACTCTTCTTTATCTATATATGCTGCTGAACACACTGTCTCACTATCCCCCATACTCACTTCTTTGACTATAGTACAATACCTTCTCTTCCTCTTTCCCCTTTTCTTTTTTAAGATTCCAAGGCCAGTCTCAAAGTTTCTGATCCCAGCTTTGTCCTTTCCAGAGTCTGCAGACAATTCCATCTTCGAATCATTCTCTTGAGATGAAACCGAAGCTAAGATCTGGCATCCCGATGACCAATTTCTGCCTGTTTTATGAGTAAAACTACCAGCAGATGATCCATCTTTGGATATATCCTTGCTGGAAGAATCAATATCACCAGCATTTTCAATGGGCAAGGGTGACTCCGTCTGGCTGGTATCATATTCAAAATTACAGTCACTTTGTCTCTCTGCACTAAGGCTCTCAAGCTTGGATTGCAAAGACCTATTTCGATTTTTTTTTAAGAAAAACCCCAATTAAGTGCTGGACTATAAAAATATTCTTAAAAAACATGTTTCAAAATTTGCCCAAAGAACACATTCTCTAAAATCCTGCTATCTGTTCCAAATCAAAGCCATATGTAAAATAAAGAATAAAAGCACCCAGTAGATAACTAATGCAATCAAATCCAACAAGTTATTGCAATTGTATGCTACTTACTAATAGAATATTAGAAGCTTTTACAAAAGCAAAGATTTAAAGCATAACTAGATAACAGAAAGAGTCAAAAGAGAAACATGCAAAAATATCTATAGATGTATCCATCATTAAATGATATCATTTAACCATTGGTAAATAGTTTCTTCCATGTTACTTTTTCTATCTCTAATCATCTCTGGGTCTTATTGCATCAAAGATTTCAAGAACCAAATCATTTAATTAAACTGCAATAATAGAAGTACATGTCTTTGATAGCCACCGAATACAGACTAGATAATATCTGTTCTTATTTCAACAGTACTCTTAATTCCAACTGGGTATTTCCAATACATGCAATTAGATTTCAACATCATTAACAAGAAAAAATAATGCATCAACTCCTTAATTATAGGGATGAGCCACAGAAATTACTAGATTTAGACATATGAATAGGCAATACACAGCTAGAAAGGCATATATTAAGGCTTGCGGACATCTGATGGCAGGCACCTTCATTTGCTCACATAAATAAGAACTCAATACCAACCCAATAGAGTCTTCTGATTTTTCCAACTCTCGTTTTAGTTCAGCAACTCTCTGCTTCCGTAGTTCTTCAAACCAAGCACTGAAAAATGAAATGAAAAAAAAAAAATGAAGACATTAAAATAGAAGTGAAATGTTTTGAAAAGAAGCATGAACATGTGATCACTATCTGTTTCCTGGAAAAAAGTGAATATTCCAGTAATGAAGCTGAACCCTCTAAAACGATCTCTTTGAATAAACAATCTCAATCATCTGAAGTGTCCAGTGAGTTAGAATGATTATAGCATTCCTTATCATCCAGTTGTTCGCATCTTAAACTCAAAAATATGCACTTCTATTACAGGGCCTTTCACGACTCATGTATGCACCAGAACAAGGGGCTTACAATATCCATAGATAAGCATAGAAAAGAATTTTTCTCAAATAGGAATTTAAAACCCATGTATATCCTCCATTACATTGATAGTTATGTTGAAATTCTTCAGTTTTCCAGGTTTTTGTTTCAGACTATAAAAAGCTACTACAATACGATGAGGCTTCTTGTTTCACTTCTGTATTTGTCTACTAATGCTCATTTGTTGCCTTGTCCTGTTTGCATTCATTTGATTATTGTGGTTTAGAAAACTAACCTAAAACCAACATTTTATGCACACTTCTGTTTTGCAGGAGATATTTTATTTTTTAACCACCTATGTATTAAATAAAATCAAAATAACATGTGCCACTTATTCATCCTTTAAGGAAAGTTAGATTCCTTCTGCATGAAACTAAGATACTCCTTGAGGTTAGATTCCATGTGCATGAAACTAAGATAGTCATTGAGGATTGATCCATAGATTTATTGGAATTTGAATGAGTTAAATGTATGGATATCATTTCAAAGAAAAAAGAACATGTTTAAACGTGCAAGATAGGACAAAGATTAAAAAGGAACTTCCAAGAAGACAACAAAAAGAATAAACATAACCACTCTCATGATAAAGATTCATCTTCTTGAATATCAAAATTAAATATAAGCAATGAAGACGTATATGAGGAAGCTCTCTTCAAACAGAGCAGCAAATCAGCAATGATATCAAAAGGAAACTAAACACTTATAGTAAACCAGCTTATATAGTAGGATTTATTCTTAGCATTATTAAGACTCAACACCAAACCTTACTATCACCTATATTGTTCATTGACTTTGTTCATTTGTAAGCAATGATAGGTACCGGTGCTCTTGCAAAAGCACAGCAACTCTCATAGGGGGCATTCTGTAATGCACCACTTAAAATGGCAATTCCTCGAAAGAGTTTTGATTAGGCCAGTCAGAACAATGCTACCAAGAACATCAATTGTTTGCTTCATTTGATTAAGTCTGAAACACTTCTGTCTTTCATCCTGGTATTGGTAATGTCGGTAGTTCATCTTTGGTTATCAATAATGCAATTGAATATTGCACATGAATTCATTGATCTTCCAACTGCATGCTAAGAAATTTAGCATGATGCACTAGAATGTTGGACTAAAGAAATACCAACACAAGCAAATTGTACGTTATGGTCAAACATACAGATTGAAAAATTATCGAAACAATTGACATTTTTCAGGAGTTGCAAATTAAACGATCCTTTTTCCTTCGTTTGTGCTGTGTAGTTAGCATTTCTTCCTTTTTTTTTTTTGATTAAATTAGCATTTCTTGTACGAGAAAGTTTTCCACTCAAAAAGGTTTAAAGTCTGTAGTAAGGTACATATAATAAATGTTCGGGTTGTATCAAACCTCGCACATATCTCGAAACGAGCATTGCGCAATCCCTGGATCCTTCTACAGCAATAGCAAGGTTAATTTCATATTTCGAGTTTAGCATAGCTTTTCCAATACAAGGTTTCAAGAAAGCATTTCGTTGGTTTTCAAAGATCTAAAATGAATAAAGAAGATTTGAATTTTTTTTCTTTTTGGGGTAAACCGCCTCGGATTCTTCTGTGAAACCATAAATTTGCTGGATTTGGTACAGAAACGTCAATCCCGAGACAAGTGGATGCACGCATACAACTGGCACCGCCTTCTTCCTCGAAACTCTTTCATACCATATTTAGAAATCCGTATCCGAACGGTGTTTATACCGGAGAAGATAAGGTATGTCCTTCAACATATATTTAGAAATCCGTAACGGCATTTACAGCGAAGAAGATATATATATATATATATATATATATATGGCAAATAACTGAACACTTACTCGCATCCGGAGTAACGCTCTCGTAATTCCTCGTACTTGGCCTCACATTCCTGCAAGAGACCACCGCGGCCAATTTTAGGTTAATCAGAACCATCTGTGCAAGATCAGACGGTATCCCACAGAATGCAAAATATATACACCTTCTTAGTTTGGTACGACAATCTCTCAAACGAATAAAAGAAAATACGACTGTAGCTATCGAGATTTACATAATTTCAAAAGAAAGTCCTCAATATCTTTCGGTACACCCAGAAACATCCTCGCGACGATTAGTTTCCGAGGAATACAGAAAAGGTCAATAGAATAAAGCTTCAAGGAAAAGACCACGACTTCCGCAATGACGAAAATGCCCTTAAGTATCAGAAAACTTGCCCTTGTCCTAAACCAAGGGCCACCCTCGCGACGATTAGTTTCCGATGAATAAAGAAAAGGTCAATAGAGCTTCAAGGAAAAGGCAACGACTTCCGCAATGACGAAAATGCCCTTAAAGGATCAGAAAACTCGCCCTTGTTTTAAACAAGGGCCTTTTCGTTAAAATATATATATATATATGATTAATATAATATATATATATATATATATATTTATTTATTTATTTATTTTTTTAAGAATAGAAAAAGGAAAATGCAGGTTGAAGAGATTCGGTCGCAAAATGCTTCGAAAAAAGAGAGGAAATAATTCAGTTAATAACAAATAAAAAAAAAAGAGAAAATTGATATGAATGGTTGTTTTCGAAGAGCAAAAAGGAAAAAGAAACGGGAGAGATTTAAATGAGGAAGAAGGCAAGAATCGGATGGACGGTATGAGGATGATAATTTTTTTTAATCAAAAAAAAGTTGGCGAGGAGAAGAGCGAAGAGGTGGGATAGGAAAGGGTTAGCGGGGAATCAATCGATCACCTGAGGGGTAAAGAGGTGGGGGAAGGGGGTACGGGCCTGGACCTCGGCGGCGACGGCGTCCCAGGCCGCGTCCCCGTGGCGGAGCACGGCGCCGCCTAAGACCAGCTCCTCCCACGTACCCCATCGCATCGCCTCCGCCATCGCCAGCCGTCCGACCACCTGGGCGCCCGATCCGATAGATTGCACGTGTCTTTGATCAAGGGCTGGGAGGAGAGAGCGATAAAAAGGGCGTCCGTTATCGTCGTAGAGGAGGGGATTCAGGTGATGGTGTGTTTGGGGGGGGTGGGGGAGGAGGAAGGCAGTTCCCAAAGGTGGTGGTGGTTTCCTTTCGTCTTTTTATTTCCTTGGTTTTTTTTTCGTTTCTTTCCTTTTTTTTTTTTTTTTTTTTCTGATCGAGGAATTGATGGATGGTGGTGGCTTCAGTTTTCCACCGTTTAGCCGACGAGCGGAAGAGACGGACGTGTTGCCGTTGGGTACAAATAGCGGAATATAGATATCCCGTCACCGTTGCTTTAGCTTACCGTATCCCACCCTATTTGCTAATTCTATCACCCGGTATGCTCAGCAAATTTGTTTATTTGCTAATTCTATCCGGACAGGAACTCTGGTCAGCGTTGTAATACGATTAGGTAACAAATAAAAACTCTTATATTAGATATATTATTAATTAAATGAGGTCCATCAGCCCAGTGGTGGATTAAAACAACGTCACCAAATACAAATCAAAAAAAAAAAAAAAAAAATTATATCCTACACCATTTGCATAATATGATCATACACCACTCAATTATCTTATATTCTATCTATCAATATCATTCATCATGCGCTCATCTCGATAATCGACCTATGGAAAAAGATAAGTTAATTAATATGGTACATATAGTATAAAGTATAATATGTCGAGATGAAGGATAGTCGAAATCTCTTTGTTCGTATTGTTTTTTGATTAGATTTATTCGTCACTGAGCTGTAGATCTAATTTAGCCATTAATTTCTTCTTATATTGGCCTTTTCTTAATGTCCACTTAGCTATTGAGTCTCAGCAACATTAATTTTGATGGCCAAGTACTTTAACACCTTTATGATATGCTTTCATATATAATTATGTATATCATCACAATACTATTTATGTATATTTATAAATAGAATTAAAAGTTAAACTTCTAGCATGATAAATAATTGCATATAAAGTTTCTGGTCAACTAGCTGCAAATGTTAATAATCAATTATATCCAGAGATAGAGTCAAATTTTTTAAGATTTGCGAAAGTTTTGTTTTCATCAATAGAATATTTATAATGGTATGGTTTTGTTTTCACTAACAGGATAGATGAGTTGGAGTTGGTTGAATGTAAATTTGATTTTCACTAAATTTAGGTTCATAATTTAGATATAAATATAAGTCATTTGTGTTTGACAAAATTGGATGGAGTTATGTTTAAATTTAGTCCAGGATAAAGGGTTTGAATTGAATGTTTCAACTATATCAGAAATTTTTATTAAGTTTACTGAGGTCATATCAAGTCAAATAGAATATAGCAAAATATATTAACCATTGATGGAGATGGCAAATAAGTTAAGTGGGGTTATGTTAAATATTTGTAGAATTAAAGATTCGTCAATATAAATCCAATCTATTTATTAAATAAGGTCAAAATTCAAAATCAAACTCCATCTCTTTGTTAAATTGGTAATCAAACATGACTCATGCAATCCATATAATAAATAGATCAAATCAAGTTAAATAAGTTTTAAATGAGTTAAATATATCCTAGTTTAAATGTATTAAACAGGTTTTGTTTTAAATAGACCCTTGCATTTTCGAGCCAACCTAATCCAATATTAAATAGGTTAAAAGGATCAATACTTTCAACATGGATTGAACTTATTTAAAAAATGAGTCAAGTCAGACCAATTTATTTACTACCAAAATCTATTTATACTAAACTTCAATTTATTGAATTTAGTTTGGTTGCAGGTCTAATTGCCAAAACAAGTAATCTTTTTCCACTCTAGAATGTCTCGTAGGATCTTGACCTCGATTACACTATTCCACACAATAATTTTGAATATTGATTGTTAAGGATAATTCACTAATTTTAAATCTTAATTTTAAATAAAATAAAATATTTTCATGTTAGGCTGCAAAGGAGGAAGTAAAAATAATAGCTGCTATATTATTTGGCTATAACATAGAAAAACTAACAATTGGCTAAATTATTGCTTAGGCCGTTAAATAAGATATCATGGTATTTAATTGGTTTCGAGGTCGAGGTTATTCTCACCGGTGCGTGAGGCTAACCGGTCAGCCCATCCTTTTTTCGGCGAGCCGAGGAAGTCTCTCGCCCTTCTCGCAGTTTTCCCTCCGAATAAAATGATAGAAAATAGAAACAAGGTTACGCTAATCTTTACCTTTACCCTTGTCCTGGCACGAAATTACGGTCTCGCTCCTTTCTAAATAAAATGACATCCATGTCCCCGGCCAAATCCCAAATCCCGAAAATCTCGTTGGCCATTTTCCGGTGGTATGGAATTTTCCTTGCATATTAATTCTTCAAAAAAAAAAACTCGATGCGCCAAAAAAAAAACACAGAATTTGGATTTTTATTCTCCAGAATTCTTTTTCCTCGTGAAAGCCATCTGCCAAGATCTTCATCGATTTAATGAACTGGCACTTTTTGGGACTTGGATGTTAAGATAAAGTAAGCCATTGACTATGACTGTCAACACATCTAAATTTAGATGGAACCATCATTGGAGGTGGACCATCATCAAGCACAATATAAATTAATTAATCTTTCAGATAGATAAAATGTCATAAACTTTTGGGTAATGAATTACGTTAGGTTGATCTAGTTTGCATTTAAAACAGGAAAGTATCATCAAAGGCAAGCGCGAGAACTAAAATAGTACAAAGTAAAAGAGGATCTTATAAGCAAAATTACATCATTTAGGAGTTTGCACGTCAAAGCTGAGCATGAGAGCTAAAAAGTTACAAAATAAAAAATAAGTAAAATTACATCATTTAGGAGTTGCATGCAGAACCAAAAAAGCATCTTATAAGCAGGATTACATCGTTTAGGAATACGCATGAGTGCATGCAAAAGGGATGTTTTGAGCATGAGAATGCTTATGATTTGATGAATGTCTAGGTGTTTGAAGCACATATCAATTACAATTCCTCCTAGGATTAAGTGCAATAGTGCAAGCTGAAATAAACCAATTCCATCGTCGAGCGCACGAGAATAAGCCCTTTTGCGTTAGGTCATATTAGATATAATGCATAAATTTTCTTTAAAAAAAAAATTATTAAATTCCATTTATATTGATCAATAGCATATCGCTGTAATGACCCGGCAGCAATCATGGATAGGCAACTTAATTGCCAAGCTTATACTAAAACATAAAGCGCACATGGCCTTTAGTACTCAATTTTGTCTTTGTACATCAAAAAATACCATACAGCAAAGAACATCCAGGTAATAACATTTTATGCCTATCAATAAAAAATAACAAAAAGGAGAAGAAATGAATAACAAAGTTTTATGTGGAACAATTGTTCAATATACGGAGGTGTTCAGAGAATACCGTAGCAAACAATTAACATCCTGATCCAAAGAATATTATCTAATCTGAACGTTATTATACAGCATCATAATACAACATATACCCAGAAGCTGGCACAATTGATAAGTAGCACGACATCAGATTATGCAGCACACACTGGAGAACAATGAATCTGGCAGCTTGGTGAGGACTCAGGCTGCCAGGCCCAAATAGATTGTCGTCTGGAACAATTGGCTATCAATGCTGGGTTTGGTTACTTGGATGCTATATGAGGGAGTATTCTATATCGGAAGGGATGTAAAGTTAAATCAGAAGAAACTTTGGACTGCTTTAATCAGTCATAAGTCAAGCAAGAATAGATTCAATTCCTAAGCATGTGTTGCAAGCAGCCCTCCTCTTCTGCACCAGGACAACGGAAACATCAGAAAGACATAAGTTGAATTCACATTTAATAATGAAGACTACATTATGTAATTATAATTTATCAAATTAGATAGAAAATTTTATCAAATTAGATAGAAAACCCATGCAACTTTAACTTAAATCATGACATGAACAACAGTATGAACAGCTTGTCAGGCTGCGAACATGAGAACCACTAACTGGTGTCACTTGGAAGTAAAAGTTGTTTAACAGGAAATATTAATTGTATTCTTAACTTAAATTTACGAGTGAAATCTAGGTTGGTATAATTATTGGTTGCAGAAGAACAAAAACTAACTTGACCACCTCAATATAATTTATCGAGTAATGAAGGATTTGACTGGCCATCTCTAACCACTTGTAAAACTTACGCCCAATCAAGGAAAGTCATATCAGTTTTTCTGCCAAACAGCACAAATAAAGAAGTCATATCAGTTTTTCTGTCGAACAGCACAAATACAACAGCTTACCTGCTCAGTGAATGGAGAATTTGTTTTATCCAAATGGTTGAAGCAGTGATTGCAATGCTCCAACATGTGTTCACCATTCAAACAGCGATGACCAGCAGACTAAAAAAAGAGAATCTATAAGCAGACAGGTAAAAAAGAAAGCATATGTAGTAATTATGTACCTTTGCTCTGCCTGAAGATCAACCACTACTAGTGAAGATGCCGACAATGTTGAATGGATAATTGGTCCACAGATCTTCACAAGCTCCAATAGCACTTCCAGGGAGATAATAATGTGCCTGTATTAAAGCATGAATAAAATTTAAGCAACGTTACCCTTTGACAGTATTAAACACAATTAATGTACAAGAAAACATTGCCAATGAGAGCAAGTATCACATAAATGGCAAAATAGCAGCTCAAATAAGAAAAAAAGTGTGTGAGGGAGGGCGGGTATTTCTTTTTTCTGTATATGAAAACACATCTCTCTGCTGACATAAGCTTAAATTTATCTTTCCATATATGCTTGCTGGTAGAGAGTGACAAGTAAGATAACAGGTAAGTTCCAGTTCTACAATAACTAAGGAAATATTTTGTACAGAAAAATAATTGTACTTGTTTATCTCCCAATCTTCTTATATGAAACTTGCAATATATGAATAGCCAATATTCTCTCTCTCTCTTTTTGAATAACAGAAAAAGACTTCGTAATTTTGCTGTTTAATTTCTAAAACAAAAATGCCAGCAAATGGCATGAAAAAAAAAGAAAGAAAAGAAAAAGCAGCTAGGCCATTTTATCATTGAAAATCATCAAGAAACTAAATTTGCAGTTCAAATTTGAAATTACATGCACAAAAGAAAAACATAGCAAAGGAGATAACTGAAAACTTAGAATACCCTATGATCCAAAACAAGCATCTTGTGACTCATAAGCAATTAGCAGATGAATTCATATTTGTATCCTGTGGTCATCCATTATGAGCCATCACTGAAGCCAATTTCCTCCATCCTACCTTTCAGTCTTGTTGTTTAATAAGCCCACAAGAAGTGCAAGCAAGCATGAGAAATTCCAGAGTGAAAAGGTCCATTTGCATCCTGAGAATGCTGATCAGATCTACCTGAACCTGCAACTTGCATATTCAAAATAATTAGTTACTGAAAATAAAAGAATGAAACAAGACAGCTGATTCCTCCAGAAACCAAGAAAGTTAAACACGGGTTGCAAATGTACGGCCTGAAAGGAATACTTACAGAATGGTCAGGCAACTTTGTCACTGCATTGATTGCACCATTAACCCCATTTCGTTCCCAAAAGTGCCTCACTGCCTGTAAGTCTAAGTCAGTACCTGCTTTCTGCTATTATAAATGCTAATGCTTGCAGCTGAAATATTGTGTATCTGCATGCACTCTTGACTGAACTCCAAATGACAAGGTTCTGCTTCTTAAAGAATGGACAGCAACACAGGAAAATTTGGATCACATAACCCATCCATACTACTCTGTATGATAGAGTATGTACCAAACTTCGCCGTCTCAATATGGATCCCGTTCTGGTAACATTATATTACTGTGTTGGTATGCAGTATGGTACAAGATGGCAAGACATACCAAATGTCAGTATAGTACCAGAGTGCATATTGGCTAGGTACCAGTACAGTACGATATGTTTTGTACATCATGGTACCAACCAGTATGGTAAACCTTGGTATGTAGTTATGTACCATGCTAGGAAGATATGGGTAGAGAGCAAAAGCATGTACCTCTATATTTTGCATGCTGGTCTATATTGGTACAGGCTGGTGCACTGTGGTCTAGACACACCAGCACAGACTTGCCCAGACCCATTGACTTTACCATGTGCCTTGGCATACGAGCGAGTGGTATCATGCCAGCCTGTGAGTGGCAAAAGCATGCCATGTGATACCATAATCCTTGAATTTGAGTGCATAGAATAAAGATTTCATATGACCCAATGTCGTTATGCACATTACTTAAGCATCAAGAGATCAATTTAGTCACAGGAAGCTACCTGTAACTTTGTTAGCCGAGATTTTACTGCATCAATGAACACATTGTGGTTTTGCAATAGCATATCTGGAACAAAATCATCACTCACTGGCGCCATGTCCCTTTCAGAAGTTTTCCCTGGTGCTTTCCGTGCATCATAAAGCACCATGAAGATAGTAATCGCTTGACAGAAGCATCATACTAACATTATGTGAAAAGTGCATACTAAGTAAAGGAATACCAATGAACCCTTTGATTTTAAGGAACATTGAAAGCATTTATCAATATATGCACAATAAGCTTCTATACTATAATGGTACCTGACTATTTCTTGATAACTTTCAGTTGTCCATAAAATCATATGCGAACAGTTTGTTAACATTTTATAAGTGCGAAAGGGCTGTTTTGAGATTGCAAATTTGTTAACTGCGCCAAATGGACTTTTCTCGTACATTTATGGATGCCAAAAACAAGTTACTTGAATGCATATAATCAGCATCCACAGGTGCTTCTTGAAGAATGGATCCATGAATAACAGGTTATAATCAAGCACAGAGATTTACATGACCATGCTTCCTTGGTAATAACCAATGAAGCTTATCATCTATTTACAATCAGCTTAAAAAATTCCAGAAGTTATTAACCTAAGATATAGATTAACCTTGTCACTCGGACACAGATACTGAAAAGTAAGGTTTTATGTATAGATATAGCTCAAGTGCCAAAACCATCCTGTATGTGGGTTGACGATGATGTACAGATTATATAAAACAAGTTCGAATTGAAAGCATACTGGGAACGATGCTGAATTGTTGGATCTGATGGCTGGGTCAGAGGAAGAACTAACTGTCGCTGAATAACTGCTGTTACTTCTTTCTCTTCTTTCCCAGCTTTCAACTAGAGATCGTGTCTAATTGTTGCTGAATAACTGCTGTTACTTCTTTCTCTTCTTTCCCAGCTTTCAACTAGAGATCATGTCCTTCCAAACTAATTGTTGCTGAATAACTGCTGTTACTTCTTTCTCTTCTTTCCCAACTTTCAACTAGAGATCGTGACGTTCCAAGTTGAACAGCCACTGCCAACAGAAACGGAAACCTTATCAAAGATGCATAGCAATCACAGAGACTGAAGACAGATATCTCCAGATATCCCATTTTTTTCAGGAACCTCCTCTGACATATTTGACTGAATTCGTTTCACTGTTCGAGCATGGTGATTCAGCATCTGCAGGAGAACAAGTTGTGCTTCAGAAAATAATCTCCAAATATAACAGAAATATTGTTGACTCATAATTTCGTGATTAGGTGCAAAAAAAAAAAAAACCAACATATACAAGCCAGCCTCTCAGGAGATACAATTAGAGATTGGAAATTTTCAGATGAAGCTTCAACAACCACAAAAGTACAGGGCAAATTTTTGCATTTGTCACTGTGTACTTGCAAAGGCTGCTCCAATGACATTATTCTTTCAATTTTTTCTGCAATACTTCTCATACTTGTATGGTTTCTTTCATCAGCTTCTGCAGCTTCATGGCTACAGCTGTCTTGGAGCATAAATTTGGGTCCAAAATGGGTAAATTGGGTAAATTATTACTCATTCCATTCAGAGGTCCAGATCCAGTTGCAATCAATTCGCTTTCATTACAACCACCAAGAAAAGATGGCTTCCACATGTGGTTTGCCAAGCATTGAACCCTGAGTGGTTGCTTCTGCATCTGCAGTTACATTTCTAGAGCTGCCAGCAGTATCCTGGTTTAAACTATCTCTAGGTACAATAACAGGCATGGAAACAGGATTAGCAATTGCTGGGACATCCCCTATTGCATTTGCCTCCATCATGGAGCCTTTCCTCAACGAATTATTTGCACTGATTTTAGTTGAACATAATGAGATCACCCTTGATGCAAAACCTGGTTCTCTTCTGTTTGGAGTATTAGAAGCGCTCTCTGTAGCTTTAACAACTCTGGATGGGGTAGAATTCACAGCAGATGCTTTGGAAGAAGATTGCGAATCAAATCTCTGCACGGTACTATGGCTGCTTATGGTGCTTTTATTCCTTCTGGCTTCAGTTGAATTCATAGGAGCCATGTTTGAAACATTAGAATTGATCCCTTGAAGGGCACTTTCTTTAAGTTTATTTTCACAGTCATAATGTCCTGTAATCAGTGGTGAACTAGATTTTGTGCTGCTTTCAATTAGCTTGGTAGAATGATCTTCCCCATTACTAGATATAGGCTCCATAAGAGCATTTGTCCTGGACACCACATCAACAGCATATGGACCAATCAGATGAAATAGAAAAGCTATTTACTTCAATAGAGATAGACAAGAAAAGGAATTATTCAAAATAAGGTTAGGTAATTACTGATATATCCACAGCCCAAACTCCAACACGACTTTCATGATAAGAGCATTCCAAAAGTTTTCCTTCATGAATACTGAGATCAGCCAAAGCAGACCACCCCATATCAACAATATCATGACATCTAATAGGCTCCCAGGAGAAAACCTAGCACGCAAACGAATAAATTGAGCAACAACAGTTCCTAAAGATGAATATCACAAATTAAAACTGTCATGCCCCCAACCAGAAATCATGAGCTAAGGGTCATCACAACCACCGCATACTCATAGGGAACTCTCTCCATAAGCATGCAAGGCATCTCATCATGATATCAATGCATTACAGTGGAATAAAATTCAAATAATTATTATTCAATTTTAATTCAAATAACTAAATCAAATATCTTTCATCGAATAAAGTTTCACTAAACATAACACAAAAAGAAATCTAAGTTCAACGAAGTTAATAGTGCCAAATCTCGCCTCTAAAAGCTCTCTTTCAAAATTATTGCCCACGCTCAAAATAAATTTTCTGAATCAGAAAAATAAAACAGAGATAATGAGCTAGACAACCCAGTAAGCAATGAATATCTCAACTAGACATTCCAGATATTATCATATGATATGATGTTCAAAAACAATACTATAAATAAACAAAAAGACATATTTCATGCATAATAAAATAAATATTTTCAAATATTTATATATATATATATATATATAATCATAAATCCGATACAAGTCAAAACACGCATAACTTAACAGCCTGAACTACAACCACACTTATCCCTGTGGCAGGGCCCAGAACAGAGTGCCAACACATAACCTCCATTGGCAGGGTCCAAAAACCAATGCACAACCCCCATTGGCAGGTCCAAAACATAGTTAGGCTGAGAGCATAAATCGGATCCATATCAAAATACTTTGTATCATAACATATCATAATTTTCACGAAACATATGCATAATCAATAACCATAGTATTTTTCGAAATATCAATTTTTCAAATCACTTGCTATTCAAAATATAATTTCATAAATCATGCATAATTATTTGCTTTCAAAATAAATTATAAAATATCTCGAGAAGATGATTCATTACTTATTTTTTTCGCAGAACACTGAACGAACAGATTGATTAATCCTGAAGAGATTCTTCAGAACCTAATATTCATAATTATATTTTTATATTAATTTTAATTCATAACTAAATCGAAATAAATCCTAAATCAAAATCCCACTTAGGATTAGATCCTTCATTAAACTCGATCAAAATCGTCAAAAGAAAGTCCTTCACTGAGCTAATCTTAGAAAGATAACTTCAAAAGAAAGATCCATCAAGAGAGAGAAACCATCTAGAGAAAAAAATCTAGAGAGAGAGTAGAGAGAGAAAATTGAAACTTTTAGAGAGAGAAAATAGGGGTTCAGACACAGAGCAGAGAGAGGGAAGAGAGAGAAATTCTCTCTTTTTTTTTCTTTTTTTCATGGGAGAAGAGGACTACCGTCCTCTTCTTCTTCTTCTTTTCTGAACAGAATAGGGGAGCTCTTGCTCCCCTCGTTCCCGGGCTAGGGAGGCTTCCTCCCCTGCTGGTGAAGCCCCTAACCAAAATAGGAAGCTCTGGTGGCTACCGAAGGCCAGGTCCGGTGACCGACAATGGCCCACAACGCCAAAAATCAAAGATGGATCACAAAAACAGAGTATTTTGAAAAACAGTGATTTTTCAAGGAAACTTTAGCAGAAAACTCAGCAAAAATTCAAGATTTAAACCCTTGAAAGATTGAAGGGAGACAATGGAAGAGATTTACCTATTTTTGGATGAGATTTGATCTGATATCTAGCATCCAAAATAGGATTAAATGGCCAGTTAAACAGGGCAAGAAAACAGCAATTTAAACAATGATTTTTGGTGCTTTTTCGGTGAGAAGAAATCAAGGGGTTGGGGCCTTTAAATAGATCTCAAATAGGGAGGAAGTCTGGGTTGATTTGATCTGAAACCCTAGGGCATTAGAAATTTCAATCTGAGAAGAACTCCTTCGGGAGTTCTTCCACGCGTTTTCCCATTCCACGGTGATTTCCAGTGCGTGCATTGCTGGTCCAAAATCTTTTTTTTTTTTTGTTCCTCCTTTAAGATCTGTGCTATATTTTGGATTGGGGTATCACAATGACAATGGGGAAAACATACCTTAAAGGTACCATCAAACCCGCGTTCTTCCATCAGGATGAAAGATCATGGAGGGTACCCCAGTAGCCTGAAGGGGTAAAAACCCAATATTTTGCAGATTCCAAAGAAAATTTTACATGAAAATCTTTTCCGTTTGACTAATTTCAGATTTTCTTATTATAAATTTAATTCTAGCAACTAATTTAGTATGAAACTACCAATGCATGAACAGAAAATAGAAACCCACGAGTACATATAAGTATGAGCATATGACATCTAAGAAAGAATTGATGGATTTTCTTCTCCAGAACAGATGCAACTAGAACATCAAATATTTTGTTGATAACTTGAAGAAGGAAATGTGTATAAAGTATATATACCTCTCATATGAACTATGACTGAAGATATTAGGAAAATAAGGACATCCGGTACAAAAATCTCATACAGAGATAAATGTGAAAAAAATCAAATTAGAAAAAATAGAGTTATGACACTTCTTGACCTACTAGTAACATAGAATACTGTAATGGTAGTCATGGAAGGCCATGTGTTTATCCTATTAAGTGGGCTCAAGTGTAAGATGCAAAATCTGATTTGGAACTTACAGGAACCATGAGCTCTGCCCAACTAGTTATTTTTGGAAAGCTCCTTATCCATGCAAAATCTCATATAGTGAGCCTGGGCACTGAATTGAAGGTGAAGAAAAAGAAAACTATTAATTATTTACTCAAACACTTCTGTTTCACCACATAGGCGTGCAGGGAGGATCAGGGACAGCCTTGGTAGTTAGCAAGCCAATACAGGAGGTCGGAAAAAACACATCCAATTTCCTTGCAGAATGAAACTGATGTTAATTGGGTTGAAGGGTTCAGATTTCAGGGATTTCTAAAAAGTTGGCAGTCCTTTTGATGAGGCTCTATTTAGCATCCATGGAAATTTTTCTGGGCCCAGCTCCTAGTTACTTTCTTCCTTATTAATACAACTTTTGATATCAAAAGAATATTTGCTCCCCAAATTCATCTTCATCTTGCATGTCATGTGTTAGTTCTAATTGTTGGTTCTTGATTTTTATGTAGGATGCTCAGAAACTGCTTAGTGCTAACTTTAGAATGCTACCAACAACAAATCCATTGTTTCACCAAATTCCACTATGACAATTTTAGCAGGTCTATTTCTGATTTTCATCTCAATAAATCTTTAAGAATTATGAAAATAAAATAAAGAAATAAGAGAGAAATACTATGGTGAAGATATACCTAAGGTGCAAACCAAATAGGAGAAGAATCATGAAAATATGCCACAAAAGGTAATGTTTCAGAGAATAATCAAATATACTTATTATGACTTAAACAAGGAATCTTCGATAGATTTCAATAAAAGCTAGAAGCAAAGTTATAAATGCCAGTACTGAACCCCATACCATTTTTCCATTGGAATGGTATGGTATCGGTATAGTAATCCTGATGATACGTACCAAAATTGACAGCTTCCAAAAAGCTGAAAACTTATTGGTACTAAGTGGTAGGGTCGATATGGTACTGCCAGTACACACCAGTAAGGATTGATACATACTGGTATGGCTGTTTCGACATCCTAGCACCTAGACTAGTGTCGCCAGAATGGCATGGTACTGATTGTTTCATTTTGTTTCGGCAGTTTTTGAAACGCCAGTTTTTGAAACTATGGCAGGAAGTTTCACATATACATGTCTTAGAATCTCTAGACCTTACAAAATATTTGAAATTAAACTTTCTTTTATGAGTACTGAACCATAGGCTATTTTGTGAATTTAGGGAAGTGCTTTAGTTATGCAGGGCTAGACATGCAAGCCAAGAACTTTATTAATTGTTTGTTGCCATAGCTGCTGCTTGGCCAGTTAGTGTAAGAAGACAAGTTCATGCTAAAGATAAGGTTTGCATCTATCGAATATTTAGCCATGATAATGTAATACATCTTGTGAAGCTGTGAGTTCAGTGAATGGTTATAGTGCAAGAAGGAAGCTTTGTTTTGTTAATACACTTTACCATATCCAGATGCATGATACAAGTGTCAAGCCAAAATATTCACAAGAATCTCAACCTTCAAAGACACTGATATGGAACCATGTCCACACATGCTAAATATAACACACACAAGCATCAAATTGGCTGGCCACGGCTCAAAAATAGCAATAAGAGCTAGAGGTACAAAATACTGGCAGGAAAAATTGATATCGTAATCTTTGATAATACAAAATCCTATGAAGTGCCATTGTCCATGTCATAGTGCCACACAAAAAAAAACTTAAGTTGGAGAATCCTGATGACAATGATGTGCTTGTGAGTACAGCATTAATCTCAAAGCTTTGCATTAATGTTGTCTCTGCATTTGCTTTCTCAATGCAATGAAGCTCGTTATAAGTCAAAGCAATCTTGTTATATACTTGTGCAATTGAAGTTATCAGAATACATCCAAAGAAATATGCCAAGCATTAATAGCTGGCATTAGATATTTTGCTTATGTACTTCAAAATTAAATAGGAGACTTTAACAAACGATAGCATTAAAGTTACTTGAACTTTAGACTCTTGGCAAGAAGTTGAAAGAATGTCCAAGCAACTATTCAAATCCATGCACTTGTGACTTGTGAAAGAGGTAATGCTGCATCAGCTGCACTCCCAAAAAGGAAAACTGAAAAAGCCATAATATTAAGCTCAAACCCTCATAAGCTGAATGAAAGTTCCAAAGGGAACCTCCTCCAAGGCTCAAGCCATAGAAATTTAGTACTGAATGCTCCATTAAAAGAAAAGAATATTATCGGTTCACAAGATTTTAAGTATTTGAACAAGTATAATAAAGTCTATGTTTCTTCTTCCAACAGGAGACAACTTGCATACCTCTGGCCCTGCAGAACCAATTAGTTCAAATGCTTCTAGTTCCCAAAACTTTACAGTTTGATCAGCTGAACCTGCAAATTATTTACATGTTAGCCTCATTATCAGGAACAAAACTCAATTCAAGCAGGAAGTGCTTGCTCAAATAAATTATTTACATGTCACAAGATGCAGAAAGTGCACATCAACTTTAGACTCAATTCAAGCAGAGATGTATGAGGATTTTGTTTCTTAGTCAGATGGAATACAGGCTATGCAGATCTTCATAAGCTTAGCATGACTTACAAAATTATGGGTCATACATCAAGAGTTTGGCTTAGTTCAGCAGTAACTGTTGGACAACAATACATGACGTTTTGAGATTTCCACTAAAGTTGTCTCTTTGGCCCATAATTTATCTTGGAGATAGACACAGTTCCCTACAACAAATGTTGCCATCTCCTCATTGTCTGAACTTATTCCAAGGCTAGGAAACTTTAGAAGGTCATTTCCTAATTTTATGAGCTAAACCCATATAACTAAGACAGCAAGCCTCCTACCTGTAAACAGGTATTTACATTTAATATCCAAGCACCTCTCTTGCCAACAAATGCCTTTGCCATGGATTCAGTACTATCTCAAGGAGTTGATGCTAGGTCAAAAGCCAGTCACAATATGACCTTCAATTTAAATGGATAATACTTGGTCCTCAGAGTAGACCCATTACAGATGAAAAAAAGCCTTGTTGGCAACATATGGTCTATATAATAATAATAAGGCATTGCCACAAAAGAACTAGCATGAGGTCACAAGAGTATAACATACAAGATACAAGTCAAGTATCTCAACTCCAATAGGCACAAAAAGTAAATGCAGATATATATTGCCAAGCAAATATGAAATTAGAAAACGAAAAAAATACCTGTTGCAAGTAGAAACTCATAAGGATGAAAATTTATGCACCAAGTTTGTCCATTATGGAACTTAAAATCATGTAGAAGTTTCCCTGCAGTCAAATCCCATAGCCATCCAGGTCATTCAAAAAGGGTTTTAGTTGTTCTTCCCTTTGTAAAGAAGACAAGTATTAATAGTTCAAGTAGCATTACATCAGGCATCACCTTCGCTACATTATCTTCTCCACTAGTAACCACTCACCACCCATTGGAGTAAATTTGATAGTTCGGATTCCGCACGTGTGGCTCTTGTAGGTGTGGATACATCCCTTTTTTCTAATACCCCAGATCTTAAGATCGGCATCCAAAGAACCAGATGCAAAGAACTCACCAAATGGATTGAATTCAACAGAGATACAATTGAACTTGTGCCTGCTCTGAATGCGTACAACTGCACTTCAACATCAAGAACAACCAAATAAGCAGCTATATGCCTTCTTATCTCCCAACATTAGTGTGATAACTAGGAAGGGCTAGTTCAATGTATAAAAGACTTAAGTTCTGAAACTGGAACCTATTGGACACTACAAACAAGTCAAAGTTTGGGATCTTTAGAAGTTCAGCATAATGGTCCATATTAAAATGCTTGATATCATGCAATATTAGTCTGAGGACCCATGCAGGAGTGTATTTAGTCCCACATTGATATTCACTAGCAAGATCTTGAGTACTTATACAGGATCAAGAAACCCAAATAATAACTTCCAGCTAGCTTTTTTGGATAAGATCCTGGATCGTCATAAATGGCATTAGAGCCGACCCAGCCTATAGCCTATATAGACTATGAGACATTGTAGCGTAGGTTCATTTGGGCTGACTATGGACCGATCATGGTATTTACAAATGGATGCATAGATTTCAACCCCTAGCCTAGTGAGGACGCCAAGACTTAAATATGAGGAGTATGGGAGAACCTATGTGGGTGTGTATTTAGTCCCATCGGTTATTGGCTGGAAAGATTTTGGATACTTATATAAGGCCAAGAAACCTAAATAATATCTTTCAACTAGCCCTTTTAGTAGAGGTCCTGATTCGTTACAAGTAAAGTCATTTTTGATATTTTAACGTCCCACATTGAAAAAAGTCGAAAAAGGCAACTTATGAAGTTCCAAACCACAATTTCCCATCAATGCATAAGCCTTAAGCTATAGTTGATTGTTTATAGTAAATTAGGTGAATTTCACAGTTCACTTTTTGCCTCTTCCAAATCCCAAAGCTTAATTGTCCCATTAGAAGATCCTGAAAGAACCAAGACCTCTGCTGAATCAATTGCAACAGATTCAACTGCACATGTGTGACCACACATGCTGTGCATTTTTACAAAAGATGGTTGGCAATGAAACATGTACTCAAGATTTCTGAATCAAAGCAGGGTATCATAGCCTCAAGCTATTATACACATAACAACAGCAGCAGCAGCAGCAACGAAGTCATGAAGCAGTTTTATTATATAAAATTTCTACTGCAAGTAACATATACAACCGTGGTATTTCCAACAAAATGCAGCAGCCTGTGAAGATTCAGGTGCAAATACCAGGGATTGAAAAGAATATGGACGCATGCATATGTATGCATTTGCTTATATGTAAATGCAGACGTACATTTTATTTTCATCTTGATAGCATGCCTGAGCTAACAACTTCAAAGTTCTACAGCAACTAAGTAGTGGAGGTTGGCTTTCACAAGACAAAGTGATAGCAAGAACTAAAGCACAAAAAGGAGAATAGAAATTGGGACTTGGGGCTAACCAGTAATGGAGTTGGTTTGCCAATTGCCCATAGATTCACCTTGCGATCTTCACCACCAGTAACAAAAACTCTGCTTGATTTCTTTCCAATATTTAAGCACTTGATGCCAGATGCATGTGCTATGAATTCCTCTAAGCCTCCAGGTCAAGAAAAATCAAGAAACAACAGAAAATAATGTGTAGTGCTTGCATCTCCCTAATCATGGACCAGTTTTGGATAGACAGACTAAACATACACCTGCGTCTAAGACTCTTTCTCTTCATCAGTAAAGAAAATGCATTAATTGCTGAAGGGAAGCAAACACAAACTTAAGGAATCTGAAAGCACGTCTTGTTCAAAAGATTGTGTAGCCATCTTATTTGGGGAACCCTCACAAGGAGTTGTCCTCATGCAAACTATAGACAAGCACTAAACTTTGCATGGCGGAAAAAGAGCACCTGAGGTTTTGCTTAAAATTGAATATTGCATGAGTAGCATGTGCTCAATCGCTGAAATTGCTGGATTAAGCAGCAAAGAGCAGTGCAAGAATGGCATATAATCATCTACTAATTAGAAATTATAAGAAAAAACAGCAGTCTATTTATTCCTGATTTCCCTTTTGAGTCCTTCATAAGTTAATCCTGTCAAGGAATCATGCCATGGAACAAGAAATCTCAACTTCAAATAAACAAATTCAAGAAATTTTATGAGGACTTAAGAAATTATTTTCTGCTAAGAACCCTCCAGGACTAAGTTAAGGAGATAAACAGACCCCTCCGAATCATCTGCTGATAGGACTAGAGCTTTTGCACATCTAAACGTCTAAGCCGATCAATTTTTTCAAGAAAATCTCAACATCTTTTACGGAGTTCTGCACTTACAATAAAAATTCCTTGGAACAACTCAGCCTGGTTATTCGATCACATAACGAAATAAGGTGAGATCAAAGTCGAAATGCAAACAGAAACTAAACACAAAATTGAAAATATACAAATCAGTACTGGAAAGATCAGACAACTGCCTCCCAGAAAGACTGGATTTTATCTTTCCAAATCTACTCCAAGTCTCCAACCAGAATGAAGCTCCAGACAAAAGAAATCACGAGCCCTCGAGTGATAAACATCACTGGACATCAAAATCAATATCTTTCTAAATAGTCAGTTGCTAGTGAACCAGCCACTGAGGGCCAAAGTCTCAGTTCGTTGATAGGTGAGAGAGCTCTAGCCGTCACCCGCAGTCTTGCCATTCATAACACCTAAAAAAAATCTAGCTTGAGCCCACAACTCAAATGCCCTTCAACATCTAGACTCAAACAAAAAGGCCAATCCTTCAGTCCTATTTAATCACTCTTCTAATCCAATCTAGGCCTTTAAATCCTATCCAAGTCAAGCTGGTACCAAGCGCCTTAACTAAATCCACAGCTCGCTCTCCCTAAAGAAGCCTCTAAACTCACCGGCTCCAACAAAGCTTAAAAAGTTCCAGAAGGAATCAAGAAGACGGGACCGGCCAGGAGGAAACATTTGAGTCTCAAGTAAAGGATACGGAGTTTGTAGCCGCGCTTCGACATTTCCGGCGGAACCAACGGAAATCGCCGCCGGGTCTTCGCATCAACCTCCCAATAAGAGGCAGATAGGAGCGATGCAACACGCGGGGACGTATAGGGAGCTTGGCGTTCATTGGAGCTCTCACTCTCCGAGCTCCGCCATGGAAGAGAGAGAGAGAGAGAGACTGATCGGGAGCGGAGAAAGGGCTAGGGAGAGAGCCAGGGGTGCAGGTGGAGGGTACGCGTATCGTGGCCACGGTTGGTTCGACGACTTCTTTGACCAGAAAACCGAGGCCGATTAGGGCCAGACATTTGTCCCGGAGTTTTTTATCCAAATAATATTAAAAAAAATTATAAAATTAATATATTTTTTAATATATTTATAAAAATAATAAAAAAAATTATAAAATATTATTTGTAATAGTATTTATTTGATAGAAAATATTATTTTAAATGATATTTTTTTTGCTTCACGTCCCCATCCTCCATGAAATCAAAAATCAAATTTCACTCCACGTCATCTCCTCTCCGTCTCCTGATGGAATGAAAATTCAAAAAAAAAATTAAAAACATCATTTTAAATGACGTTTCAAATTTTTCATTTTCAAAAGCACCTTTTGAAATGGCATTTACGAAAATAATATTTATTATTAATTTTAAAATAAATTATGAAAATAATCTACCACCGTTCTAATTAAATTTAATTTTTTATTGATTTACTGTTAATTTTAAAATAATTTATAAAAATAATATTTGATTTTTTATTGATTTATTGTTAATTTTAAAATAATTTACAAAAATAATGTTCTTCAAAAAAATATTTATAAAGATCGAAAGAAAATTGCCCGGGTGACTTTAGGCGCCCTCACGCCATATGAGAGTGCTGAATCACCTAGAAAAATCAGATCATCCAGGAAAATGGTGGTGCGGAAGGAGAGTCGCCATATCAAAGGATGACTCATAAAGCCTTATGAATGCCGTCCCACTTTTTATCCTCCAGTCGGATCCAGTTATCCTCCAGTCTGATCCTCCTAGCTCTCATCCTCTGGTCAGATCCGGATCCTTCCAGGTCTCATCCTCCGATCGGATCTTCCCAACTCTCATCCTCCGGTCGAATCGGGATCCTCTTAGCTCTCATCCTTCGATCGTCCTCTGGTCGAATCCTCTCAGCTCTTATCCTTCGATTGGATCCGATCGTCCTTCGATCGAATCCTCTCAGCTCTTATCCTCCGGTCGGATCTGGATCCTCCTAACTCTCATCCTCCGATCGAATCTGATCGTCCTTTGATTGGATCCTCCCAACTCTTATCCTCCAGTCAAATTCGGATCCTCCCAGCTCTCATCCTTCGATTGGATCCGAATCCTCCCAGCTCTCATCCTCCGATTGGATCCGATCGTCCTGCTCCGGTCAGATCCTCCCAGCTCTTATCCTCCTCTGGTCGGATATGATCGGAGGTCGTGGTTCAATGATTAGACATGATCAGATAGAGCCGCCCTACTATAGTAGGGAGGAGATAATCTCCAGGCCATCATCATAGATGTGCACTAATGGGAATGGATGCCAGTGACCTAATTCGACCTCTAAACCTTGTGATCAAATAGAGCCGCCCTACTATATTAGCGAGGAGATGATCTCCAGGCCATTATCATGGATGTGCACTAATGTGAATGAATGCTTGTGACCTAATTCGACCTCTAAACCCTAAACCCTAAATTGGACCGGAGGTCGCTAAGGATGTCACTAATGTCCAACCAGCACTATTCTGATGTACATTTATGCTTCTGATGTGCACTTACGCTTGCATGTTACAGGCACCTAGCACTCGGATACTGTGACCTGACCTAAAGTTCCCGTGATCTACCCATTACTTGCTTGGCACCCGGATATTGTGACCTGACTTACAGTTCCCGTGATCTGACCTAAAATTCTCGTGACCCACCCGTGACCCAACAGGAGTAAGCCACCTGTGACCCAACAGGAGAGCCAGGATATAGGCACCTTGCATTTGGGATGTAGGCGCCTTGCATCTGGGATTTAGGCGCCTACATCTGAAGATGTAGGCGCCTACATTGGGTTGTTCCGATTCTATTTTAAGGCGGCCTGTTCCACGACTTTTATATATTTTCAAATCGAATTAGTTTGGATCCACTCCTTCATCTGCTTTTCCTTTCGTTCCTCTTAGAATCCTAGCTCTCATCTTCACAATCATCTCCACTCAAAAAATCTCCTTCTGCTAAAAACCTCCTTCCATCTCCTTCTCAGAGCAACCTCCTTCCATCTCCTTCTTGACCAATGGCTCCGAAGATGCATCTTCTCCAATGCCAAAGAGCAAGCAGAAGTGAAGAAGAATGTAGAAGGAAGAAGAAAGCAGAAAGGGAAGAGGAAGAGAAGCAAGCGAAGCACCATCATCTCCTCCTTCAAGATCTCCTCCTCCGAGAACTCCTCACCTCCTTCAAGATCACCTCCTGCGAGATCACCTCCTACGAGAACTCCAGTAAGTGATAAAAATATTCTTTCCAGCCATATTGTTGAACTTTTTAGATTCAGATTTGAGATTGCAAACTTAATTTTGTGGATTGTTCATCCTGAATTCTTCCTCCATAATGTTTAAAGACATGGCTCTAATTAAGTTTGTAATCTCAAATCCCTTCGAATCTAAAAAGTTTATATCAACAATACGGTTAGAGAGAACATTTTTATCACTTACTGGAGTTCTCGGAAGAGGTGATCTTGAAGGAGTTCTCAGAGGAGGTGATCTTGAAAGAGGAGGTGATGGTGCTTCGCTTGCTTCTCTTCCTCTTCCCCTTCTATTTTCTTCTCCCCTTCTGCTTTCTTCACTTCTACTTACTCTTTGGCGTTAAGAAGATATGATATCCATATCTAGAGCAAAGATATCCATATTCATATCAGCCTGCCAGGTTTATGTATATGATGTATGGCAGTGCAAGGCATCTTATAGAAAGACATAGATAGCTAAACAAATTTCATCATCAAAATAAATTTTCTTTCCTTTCACTGAAGATGATACGGTATCTTCTTCAAATGAAATATTCTCATAAAATTCTCTGACTAACTTCATAAATATTGGGACTTCAGCTGTGTAGATGAATTTTTACCCCATAGCTCTAATCAAGTTTACAATCTTGAATCCCTCTGAATCCAAGAAATTTATATCAACAATACGAGTTGAGAGAATATTTTTATCATTTACTGGAGTTTTTAGAGGAGATCATACTTACTGAAGTTTTTGGAGGAGGTAATCTCAAAGGAGGTGATGAAGCTGGTGCTTCGCTTGCTCCTCTTCTTCTTCTACTTTCACTTCTGGTAGGTGATCTCGAAGGAGGTGATGAAGTTGGTGCTTCGCTTGCTCCTCTTCTTCTTTTTGCTTTCACTTCTGGTTGCTCTTTGGCATTGGAGAAGATGCATCTTTGGAGCCATCTTTCGACCGAAGACGGAAAGAAAATTTTTTGTTTGAGATTTAAGATGTGAGTGGAGATGGTATGATGGTTATGGAGATGAGAGCTAGAGATTTTGAGAGGAATGAAAGGGAAAGGGAAAGGGAAAGAAGATGAAGTCAATATTCTGAACTAGTTCGGTGCTTGGGTCCAATGAATATAAAAATGGTGGAACAAAGATGCCTAAACTCGAAACCAATAGAATGGATGTAGGCACCTACATCGAAACCAATAGAATAGATGTAGACGCCTACATCAAGGTCTGTGTGTCCTTGATGTAGGTGCCTTCATCTCTGTGTCCCTGATGTAGGTGCCTTCTGTATCCCTTTCTGTGTCTACATTTATGTCCTCATTTATTTTATTCTTCATTAATTTTAAAATATAAATATAAAATAAGCAAATACCTCTTATTTGGAATCAATAAAAATATCAAAAAAATTAAAATCTTTAAGAATAAGAAGGCAAAACTTGGATTTTAGTTCAATTTTTTTCCAAACTCGAAACTTTGAAAACTTTCCTTCTTCAGAACGAATAGGTTAAAGGATCTCAAAATTTATTAAAAATTATTTTGTGACTCACTAACATCCAAAGATCAATTATCATTAATATTAATTTAAAAAAAATATATATTTTATATAACCCTCCATATAGGTGCTAGTTTTCTGATTTAAAAAATTTTCAGGATCCATAACGACAGATAGTCATAAATTATGCCTAACTAGCTTCAACAAGCTAAGTTTAATTCAAACTACTTTAGTTGAATTATAACTACTTTGAATTAAACTTGCCAAAATTTGTTGAAGTCAGTTGGGCACAATTTGTACCGTTACGGATCCTTAAAATTTTCTAAATCAGAAAACTAGTACTTATATGGAGGGCTATATAAAATATGTATTTTTTTGAAACTAAAATTGGTGGTAATTATGTTAGTGAGTTATAAAATAATTTTTAATAAATTTTGAGGTCCTTTAATCTATTCGTTCGAAAGTTTTAAATGTTTCGGATGTGAAAAAAATTTGAACTAAAATCCATGACTTGGATCTTAATTTTTCTGATATTTTATTGATTCTAAATAGGGGTATTTGCTTATTTATATTTATATTTTATAGTTAATGAAGAGTAAAATAAATGAGCATATAGAAAAGAAGAGAATTTGAACTAAAATCCATGACTTAGATTTTAATTTTTTTGATATTTTTATTAATTCTAAATAAAAATATTTACTTATTTATATTTATATTTTAAAGTTAATGAAGAGTATATAGAAAAGAGGAGAGTCATCCTATGAAAGGACGACTTATAAAGCCGCTTTGACTCATTTCTCTCGTCCACCTAGCTCCCAACTGACAGTTAGGTTGGTGAGGTGGCAAAGAAAAGAGAAGAGTCCTGTCTTATCAAAGGACGACTCATTTCTTTCATCCACCTGCCTCCAGCTGGCGATTCAGTTGGTGAGTTGGCAAAAAAAATCGTCCTTTCAAAAGAGGTCTTTTTTTTAGCAATATTTTCGTAAATAGTTTGAGTTTGGTATTATTTTGATAATTTTTTTTAATTTAACCGTAAATAGGTAAAAAAATTGATTTTTTTTTAAATGGAGGTGGGGTGTAACCATCTTTGAAAATGTCATTTGAAATGATGCTTTTGAAAATACTATTTGAAATGGTGCTTTCAAATTGCTCTATCGATTCCATGGAGGAGGAGATGATGTGGAGCGAAGAAATACCATTTGAAATGATATTTTTTATCAAAAAAATATCATTTAAAATGATGTTTTATGATTTTACATTATTTCTGTAAATAAATTGAATTGTGTATTAGTTTTGTAAAAAAAAAAATTAATATTATTTGGGTAAAGAACTCTTTGTCCTGCTCCGGACCATTTTTTTGTGGTTATCCGTGATACTGTCGATTCTAAGAAACTCTCCTGCAATTCTTCTCAACGACAAACACGTGCCAAGGTTTACTTGCACCGCCCTTTTAGTTGGGGGTTACAATATAAAGATCTAACATTAAATTTTTGAAGGTGGGTCCGGTGGCCGGAACTACTTCAAACTTTATTTGATGCCAGTCTTTTTACAGATAGCTTCCCTTCGAGCATGAAATTTACAGATAGGTTCCCGGACTAATTTTTAAAACCAGTCCTGCCACACCGAGCGTTGGGACTGGTTCAAATTTGATATAAGAAAACTAGCTTGATTTGAAATATTGCAGGCGATCAGGTCTCTCTCCAGAAATAACTCCCCACATCATAGATATAATACTGTCCAAATTATGAAAAAATGAAATTATTTTTTATTTTTCTTGATAAATAATTTGGAGAATTGTTCTCCATAAATGCGTAAGTCCAAGACTATTCGATTTTGAATAAATTTTACTATTTATCCATAATTTATTTTTGATCAATTTAAGAAATTTTTATATATTACTAGCACCCAAGTGCATGTATGATGCTCCATTTACAAAAAATGTTTCAAAATTTTGAACTAAAATATATATCACTTATGAAGAATATATTAATAACTAATTAGAACTTTCCTTTGGTGTTGGCAAAATTTTTATATTTTTCATATTTATCTACTCAAGATTAAACATTTCATTGACTATCTATATATATCTCGCATTTTTAATTTTTTTATTTATTTACTATCATATTTTCTATTAGGATATCTTCTTTATTTAATTATGAAATAATTTATTTTTCATTCATTTATTTCAAGAAAATATGTTGGGACAGTAACAATGAGAAAGATTCTTTAATATGGACTCACCACAAAAAAATATTTATTATTTTATTTATTAATTTAAAATATTTTTAAATCTTTTTAGAATAAACCAATGAGAAATATCCAATTGAGTTGAAACTTAAAAGTAGCTATCCATTTAAATTTTAAGTAAAAAATCCTCTCTATTTGAAACATAATTTAAAAGTAGCTATCCAAATAAGATGAAATGATTCAATTATCCTTGTAATTATAAAGAAATACTGTACTACTATAAAACAAAACTGCACTATTATAAAATAATATTATACTATTATTACATAATACCGTACTATTATAAAGTTATATTATATTATAATAAAGCAACACTGAATTATTGTAAAGTAATACTATATTATCATAATGTAATACTACCTTATTGTAAAGGAATACTGTACTAATATAATACAATAAAGTAATATTATATTATTATAAAAAAAACTATATTAATATAATATAATATTACTTTATTATAAAAGAATACTGTACTAATATAATATAATAAAGCAACACTGCATTATTGTAAAAGAATATTATACTATTATAATATAATACTATTTTATTATAAAAGAATATTGCACTATAATAATGTAATACTGCAGTATTTTAAAGGATATAAGGATATAAGGATAATTTCAGTCAAAAATAGATAGTTGCTTTTAATTTATATTTGGAATAGGTAGCTATTTTTACATAAAATTTATCTGAAGAGCCGCTTTTGAGTTGAAAATAGAGCTAGGGATTTATTTCTAGTTCTCTAATTTTTTTATTTGTTACTATTATTTTTTTTTATGTAAAACCTTCCTAATATGTTTATGACATATTTTTAATTTTATTTTTATTTTGCTGAAAATCAAGATTTTTTTTATCTTTTATTATTTTTTACAAGGATTGTAATTAAGTGATTTTTTTACCTAAATGCAGGATTTTATTTTTTTTTATTCGTTTACAACAAGAATTGCATGCATAATTTAGAAAAGTGAAAGAAAGGGTATGTTCAAGATAAAAAATGGCAAATATAATCTGCAAGAAATCTTTTCAGCTTTCAAAACTTGGATTGATAACAATGATATTTTTTTATGATCATTTATTATTATCACCTCTATTGTACTTGACTATATTGAATAAATATGTAAACAATTTGATAATACTTTTTTTTATTCATTATTTTCTCCAGTTTTCAGTTATCCAAATATTTGAACAAAATTTTTAAATTCCAAATCTTTACCTCTAGCTAAATCGCCCTTGGGTGCTTAAGTTGCGATTTCACTTTTAATTTTGACCCAGGCACGACAATTTGGAAGGATAGAAAAGAATACTCACATGCACACTATAATTATTTATACCTAAATTCTTGAAAATGCCCCGTAATCCAAAACCTTGAGCTGAGATGGGCCCCTATGTGTGGATGCCGACTGCCACATGCATTTATGGCCTAGAAGACTACTGTCTGATCTATTACTCACAGGCTCCCATCCATTCTTACTCCTGAGAATCCATAGGGCATGCAAGCTTCACTATAAGAAAAGAAAAAATTTATAAGAGGAGATCACACCCTCAATCCTCGTATACCAATCTTTCTCTCTCAACAAGAAGTACTCCCTCACAAAGCTCTCTCTTTAGATGACCCCCTATAACTATGACCGCTATCCCTTGTTGCTTGGCAGTCTACCCGAAGCTCCTACTTCTGCTCTCTACCGATGCCTCTCCAGGATCTCTACTTTGTTACAAGTCTTCTAGTGTTCTGCTGTGTCACAGCTACCACAATCTCTATTTGCTGCCCACAAGGCCTTTTAAAGGCCCCCAACCGAGTCCAATTCGAGTTCAAAACGAAGATCGGACTCTGATTACAAGTCAAACTAATCTTTGGCCATCCTATCAAATGTGAGATGAAGCATATCAAGACCACAATCATTATTGTCCATCGGATAATGCGTTGTCGCATGTTTCTACACCTGTGCACTGCCCGTAGACTGCATCTACGGTGAACCCAGGCCAACCACCATGCGCCACATCACAAAACTCCATGTGAGCCACATTTTCATGTGCTGAGATGCTAAGCAGTCCATGCGCCTGCATGTACCACGTGGGAGGGCTAACACGGCGGTGGACCATCATAAGCCATGTGATCTGGGCCATGCATGCGTGCTGCAGGCCATAGCCTGCTGTAGACTCCTCCTGCGAGCCGTTTCTTCACATGGGCTTCTTTCCTGGACTTCTCCTTACTGTGGTTTCATAGGTGGGCTCCTTGTGAGTCGAATTCGGGGTATTTTTCTCAACAATTATCTATCTCGATTCGACATTCGGCCTTCACCTAATCTTGAGAGCTTTTTGGATGATTTTGCCTCTCCCCAATGCCCTGGGGTATACATCTGCTAGTCATGGATAGACAAACATGGGAGTCGGGCCAGGCCGTTCGATCCCATCTCCATCATGTGCTTTGCTCCACTTGTCTGAGACCTGCTCGGGGTAGCTTCCTACGGTAATAGAAAGTTCATCCTACGACGTCGTTTGTCGTCCTCCTGAGTCTCATATCTCGTGTCCATTCCACCTGCACCTGGAGCTCCACCTCACACTAGGCTCTCACTAACTTTTGAAGCTCCACCTCATGCTGAGCTTCCTGCCAAAAGGTAATGTCCTCTATACTTTCTTTCCCTCATCACAATCCTACTGCTGTGCAAAATTTTTAGGATTCCATCATCAGTTCTCCATCTGTAGCCGCTTGAATCCAGTCTGCTCAGTGAAATTAGATTTCTTCTGAAGCTAGGTATATATCGAATCTCATCCAACTTCTTCACTATTCCATCATATATCTATAAGCTGATCATTCTACTATCCTTGATCTCACAGCTCGATCTATCTGGCAGATAAACAGTGCCCTCACTGCTTTCTAAGGTGTCGAATAGCTTCTCTTTGCAACACACATGATGCGAACATACAGAATCTAATAATCATTATGGGGAAGAAATAAATACCTCATCTGAGACAATATATACATCATCAGTCTCATCAGTGTTGCTACCATTGATCACTGCTTTAGTAGCCTTCATCTGATCTATGAGTTGTAGGCGATCTCTGATACGATGCCCCAACTCATCATATCTGTAGCATCTAATTTTGCTCGAATCCCTCATCCTAGATTTAAATCGCCCATCTTGCGATCCTCTACCGCTTCCTCCTCTGCCACCACCACCTCCAGTCATTACCAAAGTTGAGTTGCCATCTGAACTCGAAGTTCGGTTCTTCCGTCTAAAAATCTCATTCTGAAGTGGTGCAGAAGTAATCTTTTCCATCTTGATGGTGCTCTTTCTCACTAAAAGAGCAGTCATCAAAGACTTAAAAGAAGGGAGAAGCGATGAAAGCAAGACTAATACCCTAGTTTTCTCCTTAATTTTTTTGCCAACGCTGAGGAGATCGATGAGGATCTTCTAAAAATTGCTGAGATGCTCCTACACGTTCTGTCCCTCGATCAACAGCAACTGGTAGAACTACTTCCAGAGGAAGAAAGCATTGGTAAGTGACTTCGTCATGTACATCTCCTCAAACTTCGACCACATCACCATCGGAGAAGTCTCGCCAAGCACATGGATCACTACATCATCCGCCAAGTATAAGCGGATCATACTCACTGCCTACATCTGAAGCTGTCTCCAATTCGTCATCTCCATAGTAGCCGACTTCTCCTCGCACAAGATAGTATCGATCAACTTCTGTTGGATAAGCATATCCTTCACTCTTGCTTGCCATAAGAAGAAATTACTCTTCTCATTATATCATTTGATCTCCACCTTAATTAAGCCTAATTTCTCCATCTTCTTCAATCTTAATCTCTACTACCATAACCTGCACTCTGGTACCATCTTGCTTTGATACCACTTATTGGGGATCCGGTACTAATTGTTATGACAGAAAAAATAAATAAAAATAGGACACAATCAATTATGTGGATCAGACAAATGCTCGCCTCCACAGGGCATGCAAGCTTCACTATGAGAAAAGAGAAAATTTATAAGAGAAGATCGCACTCTCAACTCTCGTATATCAATCCCTCTCTCTCAACAAGAAGCACTTCCTCACAAAGCTCTCTCTTTAGGAGACCCCTCT
Organism: Elaeis guineensis; assembly: GCF_000442705.2. Classification (NCBI taxonomy): domain Eukaryota; kingdom Viridiplantae; phylum Streptophyta; class Magnoliopsida; order Arecales; family Arecaceae; genus Elaeis; species Elaeis guineensis. Next base: position 102,658,401 of record NC_025994.2, read on the forward strand.
GTAACTATGACCGTTGTCTCTTGTTGCCTGGCAGTCTGCCCGAAAATCCTACTTTTGCTCTTTGCCGGTGCCTCTCCAGGGTCTCTGCTTTGCTACAGGTCTTCTGGTGTTCTGCCATGCCACAGCTACCACGATCCCTGTTTGCTGTCCATAGGGCCTTTTAAAGGCCTTGAACAGAGTCCAAAATGAAGATCAAATTCCAATTACAAGTCAAACTAACCTCGACCATCCGATCAAATGTGAGATGAAGCACATCAAGATCATAATCATTACTGGCCGTCAGATCATGCGTCACTGCCTATTTCTGCACTTATGTACCGCCCGTAGACCACGTCTACGGTGAACCCGAGCCAACCACCATGCGTCACATTGTAAAACTCCTTGTGAGCCACTTTTTCACTCGGTGAGCTGCTAAGCGGTCCACGTGCCTGCGTGGATGCATGGGAGGGCTGATGCGGTGGTGGACCACCGTGCGCTGTGCGGTCTGGGCCACGCTTGCACGTGAGGTACACATGCGCTCGCACACTAGGCCGTGCACTCAGCTGGGCCGCGTGCTGCGGACTATGGCCTGCTGTAGACTCCTCCTGCAGGCCATTTCTTCGCGTAGGTTCTTTCTTGGATTTCTCCTTGCTATGATTTCACCTGTGGGCTCTTTGTGGGTCGAATTCAAGACATTTTTGTCAACAACTAGCACCCAAATGCAAGTGTGATGCTCCACTTAGAAAAAATGTTTCAAAATTTTGAACTAAAATATATATCACTTATGAAGAATATATTAATAACTAATTAGAATTTTCCTTTGGTGTTGGCAAAAGTTTCATATTTTTCATATTTGTCCGCTCAAGATTAAACATTTCATTGCCTATCTATCTATACCTGACATTTGTATTTTATTTATTTATTTATTATCATATTTTCTATTATGATATCTTCTTTATTTAATTGCGAAACAATTTATTTTTCATTCATTTATTTCAAAAAAAATGTGTTGGGACAGTAATAATGGGAAAGATTCTTTAACTTAGACTCGCCACAAAAAAATATTTTATTATTTTATTTATTATTTGAAATATTTCTAAATTTTTTTATTTGTTTTCTATTATATTTTTTTATATAAAACCTTCTTAATATATTTATGACATATTTTTAATTTTATTTTTATTTTGCTGAAAACCAAGATTTTTTTATCTTCTATTGTTTTGTACAAGGATTGTTATTAAGTGATTTTTTTTGTCTAAATGCAAGATTTTTTTTTTTATTCATTTACAATAAGAATTGCATGCACAATTTAGAAGAGTGAAAGAAAAGGTATGTTCAAGATCAAAAAATGATAAATATAATATACAAAAAATATTTTCAGCTTTCAAAACTTGAATGGACGACAACGATAACTTTATGATCATTTATTATTATCATCGATATTGTACTTGACTATATTGAATAAATATGCAAATAATTTGATAATACTTTTTTTTATTCATTGATTTCTCTTGTTTAAATTCTAAATCTTTACCTCTAGCTGATCCGTTCTTGAGTGCTTAAATGGTGATTTCACTTTCAATTTTGACCCAGGCATGATAATTTGGAAGGATAGAAAAGAATACTCACATGCACGTTATGGTGTGGCTTGGTTTGCAATCGGAATGACTTGAGATTAAAATCGAAATGGTCAAATTCTCCTAAGCACTTGATTCATGATCGAAATTGGAATCGAAATTGAAATAAAAATTTGAATCCAAAAATACGGATTGAGTTCGTTCAGTGTAGATGGAATAATTCTCATTCCATCCTGAAATCAAAATGAAACTCCTTCCAATCAAATAATTGAAATAAAAATCATCAATTTTCATTCCAATTCTAAACCCCCACTCCCTTCAACTAAATATTTCCTATAATTATTTAAACCTAAGAAAATGTACCGTCACCCAAAGCGTTAAGCTGAGATGGGCCCCATGTGTGGACGCCCGCGCCCCCCAACCCCCCCCCCACCCCAACCCCCCCACGGCAACAGGCGTTTATGGCCCAGGAGACCGCAGGCCGACCTACCACTCCCAGGCTCGCACCCATTCTCACTCCTGACAATCCAACAAATGTGGCCAGTCCTGCCATGGCACCTCTACCAGCCTCACGGACGTGCCGCCAAGCTTGATGTATTGCGGAGAAATGCTTGATCGAAGTAACCGTGCAGTGGGGTAATTTCCACCAGCAGTGACTTGATTGCCATAAGAGTTTGGCGAAAACTAATTCAACTAGTATCAGGAAAAAATAATCACCATCACAAGTAGTGGGAGCCTGGGACCTCTGGAATCTCTGTTGCAAGCTCCATCCAAGTTAATCATCACTGCAATCGGTCAAAAATAATTAGTATCACAAATTAGGTTGCATGTATAAATCCAATCCGTCCAAATCATCCAACCCAGCACCGGGCACATGCAAATGGCGCATGTTGCTTTTAGATAGTCATACTCCATTATTATGGCCACACTTTCTACTGTTCGACAGGGTAACCAAAAAGAGGAAAAAAAAAAAAAGGAATGCATATAATAAATAGATGAGGAATGCATCGCACCAATCCTACAGCCAGTCAGCCAATATTTTATTAAGGATGGAACGGATGGCAATTTCCAAGAGACCAGCAAATCTTGAAGTTAAAGTAGTGCCAAGGACGACCACCACATTCGCTGACCCTGCATGAGAACCGGGTGCCCAAAAATCATGGAAAAAAAATAGCAGATTCAGACACGCCCCTTCCAAGATACAAAGCACCTTCCCGATTCCATAACCATATACCATGAAGAAGATGATTACCCTTTATCCCTCAACTCTTTAGAATGACAGCGGAGATGAATAAATTACACAAAAAAAGTATAATGAATTAAGTTATGGTTGGATACAAATTAAAAAATGGAACATCACTTCAGCAAGCATACAAGAACCACACGCATCACGAAGGAGAGTATGAATGCAGCGATGCTAAGGTCGCTTTGACCGGACCATCATTGGTTACCATGTTAATAGGGAAGCCACATGCCCACAAATAATTACATTTGGCGAGCATGTTTTTGGCAGGGACCTAAGTAATTCACCTTCAGCAATCGCATCAGCTTACGGCTAACGACCTTTTAAGTCTCAATCTGCAGCCGCCTCCGCAACCTTTACCATGCGAGTTAGATCTTGAACAACCTCAGACATCGGGGGCCTGAATTCTGGCCCTTGCTGCATGGCAATCCCAAACATTAGAACCTAAATTATCACATAATATGCTGATAGCATGTAGAAGATGAAATGTTCGAATTGAATGTTAAACTATTTCCAACATTTACATGGTTTCCCTGCTCATTCATCTTCCTCTTCACTGAAATCATACACTATGATGCTCATATCAATGCTTTTCATCAAGACCACGATGTTTAAACTTTTTGTATTGTATACGCTTTAAATAGTTAAAGGGTTTATCCATGCTTGCGGATTACATAAATTAACATGAAGCTCAGCCATGTCTAAAAGTAATGAGAATTAAAAATCCATCAGGAACATTGCATCTACTTTTTTTGGTGATCTTTGGAAAGAGAGGTCGATCATAAATATACTTGCAAACTTGCAGTTGTTAAATCCAAAATTCAGATTACCAAACACCCATTAAGAGATGTAATAAAATGACCAGGCATAGGAGATGATGAAAGATTCTTATGTTTAATTATTATATTATACAATTGCAGTAATGTCAAGAGAAGGATCTCAAGTCAAGATCACATGTCGATGTGCACACGCTAGCACAAGCACTTGTGTGTTTCGATTATCATACATGTTAACGAAGAAATTAATAAGAAATACCCAAATGATTAATAATATACCAGTTTTACCCTCCCCTATAATGAGATTACAGGGATAAAAAAAATCATAAGGCTGAAATAAGTGATTCCCACCTCTTACACCTTCAACCCGAAGGAAATCCAGTAGCATGCATGATACAAAACTAAAATGCAGCAGAAAGTAAAGAACATTAAAACTATTTAATTTAGCATGCATGAGATCGCATCTCTTAAACACCAAGATCCCTTAATAAACACTTAATTTAAGTCATTTAAAGCAAAAAATTATAGTTAATTTATTTTATTTATTAAGAATTTGATGCTTCTTTTTATGTTTTACAGGAAAAGTGATCGTCGATACAAAGAGTCCGATTCATAGATCAAAAAGACTCAAGTTTGAAGAAAATTGGATTTAAAATAAAATTAAAATAAAAAAAGGATGCATACGGTATTATAGAAAATGAAGATACTATGTAAGGAACCCAAAAGGATATAGACGTAATTATAAAGAAGACAGGCAGGTTCGCGGGAAATTTGATGCTGACGGATACAGTGACGAACAAATGCTTATTAAAAAGAAAAAAATATGATATTTGAAAATACTTCAAAAGAAAGAATTTGTATTTTCTTTATCTGCTTGTGATCTTTCCATCTCATCCATCCATCTTTTAATCCTTAGTATTTTCTTTAGTCCCACATCGAAAAACCTTGTAAAACTCCTCCCTCCTAACACCTATAAAAAGGCTTTTGTACTCCCATTAGAAAAGGAGCCCAGAAATTCTTCTAGAGCCTTGCATAGAGGAATAGAAAGGGACTACTTCATGAGCAGCTAGGCTAGTAGTCTCGGAAGTGGAGAAGAAATTTTGTAACGACACAGAAATGGTTTATTGTTCTAAACTTTCTTGTATTTCTTTATATGCAATAAAGATTATGCTTTTTATTTAAATCGTCATGAGTTCTCTATTTGCTTTCTTTCATATGCTTTTATTTATACTTTCCTGTTAGATTAATATTAGGAACTTTTACTTTTCGGAGATGCGCCGTGATCTACGGGTACGGGGCGTACCGAGGAAAGAACAGTTGTTTACCAAGTAATTTTCGGAGACATACCGTGATCTACGGGTACGGAGTGTGCCGAGGAAAGACAGATATTTTTCCTAAGATTAATCATATCTATTTAATTAAAAAAAGAGATACAACTCTACTAGTGCAAAATTAATTCAAAACTCTCGAGCTCTTTATTTTCTAATTACATCAATTTTAAGATAATTTATTTTCTAAATCAAAAACAACGCTTCTTTCTTTTATTTTGTAATCTCAACTTAGCCCAAAATCCCTGAAGATACGATTTCGACTCATCCTACCTATGTAGTGAGTAGAGTTATTTTTAGTACTATCAACGACTACGCACCAAATTTTGACGCCGTTGCCGGGGACCTTGGCACGGTTGAAAAAAAAAAAAGCCATTGACATTTCATAACACTTAACTAAAATAGCGTAACCCCAAATATAAAAATTTCTAACTTGATTGGACACCTTGTTTCTTTGCATCTCATCTCCATAATTAACTTTAAGGGCGCAACCTATTAACTAAGATAAGGTGGGGATTTGATCACCCTTCCTTGGCCCATAAATCACTACCTTGCATTTGCATAACCTAGACTTTAATCTAAAATTAATTAGACGTTGACCCCTAAGGATTTCGAGCTCAATAGGATAAGAAAGCTCTAGAGTTGAACCGAATGCAGATTGGTTAATTGCTCGGTGTCTAAGGCAAGTGGTTAAAGAAAGTGGTTTTCAATTGGTTCCGTTGACTGACCTGGCCAACTCAGTTGGTGTCTAAGGAAAGCAACGAGCAGGGAACCTCCCACATCTTACGCTTACCTGGCCGAGTCAGTTACTCAGTCTTGAGCTTGGAGTGCTCAAAGGCGGTCTTGGAAGTTAGGAGCTGTCTAGATCTAAGTTAACCTTAGGATAGAGAGTCTATACTTGTTTAAGTTGATTGCAATTAACATCTAAACATTAACTAATTTCTCCCTTTTCATAGATTCAAGATTCTTAGGTTCTTCTCTTTAGATTTTCTTCATTCTTTTCTCACTTTATTATAAATATATATATATATATATATATATTATAAAAACTAAAATTTTCTGTGTTTGCTCTAAAGTATAATTATAAGGTGTATGCTTGGCCGTAGATCGTTACGACCAGAAATCCAACCTTTTGATCCAAAAATAGAAAGAACCTTTAGAGCCAACAGACGTAAAAATATGGACCGAAATCAGGAGAATGATCCACCCAGGCAATTGAAGGAGTACTTTACTCCTTCCACATATACCTACTCTCCTTGTATTCAAGTGCCCCCTGTAGAGGCCACTCAATATGAAATTAAGTCCAGTATAATCCAAATGTTACCTTCATTTTATGGACTTAGTAATGAGGACCCTTATAAACATCTTAAAGAATTTCTTGAGATATGCTCAACTGTCAAAATTCACAACTTCTCCGATGATGCTCTTAGGTTAAAATTATTCCCTTTCTCATTTAAAGACAAAGCCAAATACTGGCTACATACTTTGGATTCCATGACTATATCAACCTGGGACCAGCTGCAAGGAGAGTTTCTCAAGAAATATTTTTCTATAGGAAAAACTAATCAAATAAGGAAAGCCATAACTAGTTTTTCCCAATTAGATGGAGAAATGTTTCATGAAACATGGGAGAGATTAAAGGACCTTATTAGAAAATATCCCCACCATGTTGTACCCAAGTGGCAGTTAATCCAATATTTTTATGATGGGCTATCTGAAAGACATCGATAAATGGTCGATGCATCATGCGGTGGGACATTCATGCTGAAAAGTGAGGATGAGGCATGGCAACTGTTTGAAATTTTAAGTGAAAATTCATTACATCATATGTCTGCCTCTATTAGAGATAAACACATGTTAAACCCAAAGAGAGGTGGAATATATGAAGTAGGAAATGCCATAGATATTCATCATAAGGTAGATGAACTGTCCCAAAAATTAGATCGTCTTCTAAATACTGGACAATCTCCGATTCCACCTAACCCAATCCAAGAAGTTTGTGCATTGTGTGCAAGTCCGAACCATTTTGTTAGTGAATGCCCAGCCGCACCTCAATTTTCTGAGTTTGTGCACGAGCAGGTTCAACAAGCTCAAGTCCAACAAGCTCGCAGACCAGAAAACGATCCATATTCGAACACTTATAACCCCGACTGGAGAAACCATCCAAATTTCTCCTGGAGACCACAACCAGTGGTTGGTCCTGCCACACTTCGACCTCAATATCAGGACCCAACATATAGGCATGGACCATACCATCAATTTCAAAATGTTCCTCAACCGTCTACTACTGGTCACAGTTCAGCTTTTGAGGAAAAAGTTCTGAAAGCACTAGAACGATTAGAAGTCAACACTCAGACTCTTAACTCCCACACACAATCCATTGCTAAGCTAGAGACCCAAATAGGTCAACTAGCGACTGCATTCAGTAGGAGGGAAGGAGGAAAATTACCCAGCCAACCCGAGAGCAACCCAAGAGGGCAATTTGTGATTGAGAGCTCTAATACCCCAGAAGTTTTTTCTGAACATGCCAAATCAATCATAACTCTGAGAAGTGGGAAGATCATTGAACACACTAGTAAAACCAATGAGACCGACCCTAAACCTCTAACCGAAGCCAAATCACCCAAGAACAAAGAGGACCTGAAAATAGAGAAGGAACCAACTGCATCGGAATCATCTTACTTGCCTAAAGCCCCATTTTCGGATGCCCTGAAAGCCCCTATTCCTGCAGATAAGAAAGGAGAAAAACTCGATGAGATGTTGGAATTGTTTAAGCAAGTCCAAATTAATCTTCCCCTTCTAGACGCAATCAAACAGGTCCCTGCTTATGCCAAACTTTTGAAGGATTTGTGCACCCAAAAACGTAAATCTAGATCACAAATCCCAAAGAAAGTACGCTTCACTGAACAGGCTAGTTCTGTCTCCAGCATGCCACTCCTCCAAAGCTTAAGGACCCAGGAGCCCCCATCATTTTCTGTGTTATAGGAGATTATCACATTGAAAAAGCTCTTCTGGATTTAGGGGCAAGTGTGAATCTTTTACCTAGTTCGGTGTATGAACTTTTTGGATTTGGAGAACTGAAACCCACATCAGTCACACTGCAATTAACCGACAGATCAATTAAGGAACCACGTGGAATGCTTGAGGATGTCTTGATCAAAGTAGATGAATTTTACTTTCCAGTTGATTTTCTGGTTCTCGACATGGAACTAAGTGGCAATCCCAGACAAATTTTCATTATCTTAGGACGACCCTTCCTAGCTACGGCAAATGCATACATTAATTGTAGGATAGGAGTCATGGACGTATCGTTTGGGAATAAGAAACTAAGACTGAATGTGTTTGGTGCTTCCCAAGATCCATCAATGGATAGTTGCTTCGAAGTAGATACACTAGAAGACATTATAGAAGATGCAACACCCACAATTCTAGCACCAGACCCCTTAGATACTTGCTTGGCTCACTTTGGGGTGTATGACTTTGAGGAATATATAAAGAAGTTAACATCTTGTTGGATACACCACACGATAAAACCATTCCTCCATGGATAATCAAGTATGAGCCATTGCCCACATTAGCCAGTACACCAATAGTCCCATCTTTAGAATCACTAACGTTAGAATTGAAACCCCTTCCTGCTACGCTCAAGTATGTATTTCTAGGACTCAATGACACCCTTCCGGCAATCATTGCATTAGACTTGACCCCTAATCAGGAAGCACAATTGGTTGGTATTCTGAAGGAACACAAAGAGGCTATCGGTTGGTCCATTGCCGATTTAAAAGGAATTGACCCCTCCATTTGCATGCACCATATTCATTTTGAGGCAAATGCCAAACCCTATCGAGATATGCAGAGGAGATTGAACCCAAACATGCGTGAAGTAGTAAAGAAAGAGGTGGTAAAGTGGTTACATGCTCGAATCATCTACCCCATATCCGATAGTAAATGGGTCAGTTCCACTCAAGTAGTACCTAAGAAATCAGGTATTACTGTGGTTGAGAACGAAGAAGGTGAACTGCTTCCCATTCGCATATCATCTGGATGGCGAGTATGCATAGATTATAGAAAACTAAATGCCGTTGCTAGGAAGGACCATTTTCCATTGCCCTTCATCGACCAAATTTTAGAACGGTTAGCAGGACAAAGTTTCTTCTGTTTTCTTGATGGTTATTCAGGATACAATCAAGTACCTGTATTTCCAGATGATCAAGAAAAGACTGCTTCACCTACCCCTATGGCACCTTCGCTTTTCGGCGTATGCCATTCGGGCTCTGCAATGTACCTGCTACATTTCAACGGTGCATACTGGCCATTTTTTCGGATATGGTGGACAAATGTCTTGAAATTTTTATGGATGATTTTTCTGTGTTTGGAACCACCTTTGAGGATTGTCTCCATAATCTTTTCAAAGTTCTTAAACGGTGTATGGAGACAAATCTTGTCCTAAGTTGGGAAAAGAGCCATTTCATGGTGCGGAAAAGAATTGTATTAGGACATATTATTTCTGAAAGAGGGATCGAGGTAGATAAAGCCAAAGTTGAGATCATTTCAAAACTACCACCCTCTACTTCGGTCCGACAAATACGATCCTTCTTAGGTCACGCCGGATTTTATAGACGCTTCATCAAAACTTTAGCAAGATTTCAAGACCCTTGTGCAATCTGTTGGCCAAGGATACACCATTTGTCTTTGACGAAGACTGTTTGAAAGCGTTCAACACATTACGAACAGCCCTGACAACAGCACCTATAATAAAACCCCCTGACTGGTCCATTCCATTTGAATTATGTGTGATGCCTCTGACTTTGCAATAGGTGCACGTCTTAGGCCAAAAAATCAATAAGGAGCCATATGTGATCTATTATGCTAGCAAGACTCTTTCCGATGCCCAATTAAACTACACTACAACAGAAAAAGAGCTACTAGCAGTAATGTTCACCCTTGAAAAATTTGCTCATATCTGTTAGGATCTAAGGTTTAGTTTACTCTATCATGCGGCTCTGAAACATCTCTCCAAAGAAAGATACTAAACCGCATTTGATCAGATGGATACTTCTTTTACAAGAATTTGATCTGAAATCCGAGATAAGAAGGGTTCGAGAATGTGGTAGCTGATCACATCTCCAGGATCTTAGTTGAACACACGATAGGCATAGATGAGGTCAAAGAGAAATTTTCTGACGAACAACTTTTCGCAATCTCTAGCCGTCCTCCATGATTTGCCCATATTGTCAATTACTTGTCAACAGGACAAGTACCTTCTCACTGGACAAAACAAGAAAATGATCGATTTTTCTCGTAAATTAAACATTATTTCTGTGAAGAACCTGAACTATTCAAATACTGTCCTGACAAGTTATTCGCCGTTGTGTCCCGAGAGTGAATTCCAAAGCATTCTCACTTTTTGCCATTCTCCGGCATGTGGGGGACATTTTAATGGAAGAAAAACTGCAGCAAAGGTGTTGCAGAGTGATTTTATTGGCCGACACTATTCAAAATGCACATGAATTCAGTCGTAATTTTGCGATGCCAGCAAACAGAAATATTTCAGAAAAGATATGATGCCCCTTCCCCTATACTTGTAGTAGAAATTTTTGATGTTTGGGGAATTGATTTCATGAGACCCTTTCCCTCCTCATTTGGATTCGAGTATATTTTGGTAGCATGGACTACGTATCAAAATGGGTAGAGGCTATGGCAACCCAACCAACGATCACAAAATCGTGATCAAGTTCATTCAACATAACATCTTTAGTCGATTTGGATGCCCAAGAGCCATAATTAGCGATGGGGGTACACACTTCACAAATAAGCACTTCGACATGCTAATGAAAAAATAGGAATAATCATAAAGTTGCCACACCTTATCACCCCCAGACAAGTGGCCAAGTTGAGGTCTCCAATAGGGAGATCAAGCATATTCTTGAAAAAATGGTAAGACCCGATAGAAAAGACTGGTCAGCACGCTTAGATGATGCATTATGGACTTACCGTACCACTTTTAAAACACCCATAGGAATGTCTCCTTATCGACTTGTATTCGAAAAGCTTGTCATCTGCCGGTGGAATTGGAACATCGTGCATTTTGGGCCATACGACAATTTAACTTTGATATGAAAAATGCAGGTTCCAATAGGAGACTTCAACTAAATGAACTTGAAGAGATACGCAATGAAGCGTATGAGAGTGCCAGAATTTATAAGGCTCAAACTAAAGCTACCATAATAAATTCATTGCACGAAAAACATTCGAGCCCAATCAAAAAGTTTGGCTCTTCAATTCAAGGTTGCGTCTGTTTCCTGAAAAACTTCGCTCACGTTGGGACGGACCTTTCATTGTAACTCAGGTATTTCCTCATGGAGCTATAGAACTCAAAAATCTAAAAGGGGAACACCTTTAAAGTGAATGGTCAGCGATTGAAACCTTACATAGATGGAATTAGTGATGGAGAATTAATTGAATCTATTGATTTAGTGGATCCAATACCACCATAATACTCAATTCAGTCTGGCTGAAGACGTAAAACTTAGCGCTTGTTGGGAGGCAACCCAATGATTTCATATTTTTTTTACTTTACTGCAGCTACAAAATTTAGAACAAGAGCCTATTAATCAATGAAGCTATCTTCACCTTCGAAGCAAAATTATCCCAGGTGCACTCTCTCCTTTTATTTTCTTTGCTTTCCTACTCCATTGAGGACAATGTAGATTAAGTTGGGGGGAGAAAAAATTAATCAAATCCTCGAGTATGGTCAGAAATAATTAGTTTTGTGTATCCAAATTTTATTTTGATTAAGAGTCAATTAGGCATCCTAATCAATGAATGATTAACGATCAAGATAATTTTAGAAATACTGAGGAATAAACTATTAAGAAAACCTAATGAATGGTAGGGTTTAGACTAGACCAAAGTTTAGGAGTGATTCTACAATCTCTTCTTACTGATCTCAATAAAGAATCTACTTCATGAGAGATTAGGTGGAAAGGTCGAGGTATGCAAAAATTTTCCTTAAAATATATATATATATATATATATATATATATATATAAATATTAGTTTCTTACTAAGTAACCGGGCCCTTTCACCTAAGTAAGTATTGTGGTTCGCGTAAAAAGGTAGGCAATGTTAAAAAAAAAAAATAGTGGATAATAAGGGGACTAAATTGCAAGAAGATAATAAACCTCTCTCACATTAAATTAGAAGATTTAAAGAGTAAAGTGAGAGTTGGTGAAAGAAAAGCTCTTGAAATTTCTTTAGTTAATACTCAACCACTAATTGGGTCAAATTGATAATCCAATGAAGTATCTCTTTAATGGTTGACCAGATATCATTTACCTTTTGGGATGCCTAACCTAACTTTTGATTCAAGATCGAGTCGGTACATAATTCTGATATATCTATTTTACTCGAGGATGAGCAAAATTCAAGTTGGGGGTGTGATAAACACTTAATTTAAGTCATTTAAAGTAGAAAATTATAGTTAATTTATTTTATTTATTAAGAATTTGATGCTTTTTTTTATGTTTTACAGGAAAGGTGATCACTGATACAAAGAGTCCGATTGTAGATCAAAAAGACTCAAGTTTGAAAAAAATTAGACTTAAAATAAAATTTAAATAAAAGAAATATGCATACGATATTATAGAAAATGAAGATACTATGCAAGAATCCAAAAAGGATATAAGCGTCATTGTAAAGAAACAAAATTTTTTTTTGGAATAAAAAAATAAAGAGGAGTGTTCACGTATGGTTCACCGATTGGACGCGCGCGCAGGCGCCGGGCGGATGCAAGCACGGGTGCGGGCGGATGCGAGCATGGGCGCGAGGCGAGCGCGGCACGGCAAGCAGGTGGGAGCGGGGAGTTTTTGCTAGCAGACGCGTTCGAACAGATGCTCATTAAAAGGAAAAAAATATGATATTTGGAAATTTGTATTTTCTTTATCTATTTGTGATCTTTCCATCTCATCCATCCATCTTTTAGTCTTTAGTATTTTTTTTAGTCCCACATCGAAAAATATGTAAAACTCCTCCCTCCTAACACCTATAAAAAGGCTTTTGTACTCCCATTGGAGGGAAAGCCCAAAAATTCTTCTAGAGTCTTGCATAGAGGAATAGAAAGGGACTACTTCATGAGCAGCTAGGCTAGCAGTCTCGGGAGTGGAGAAGAAATTTTGTAACGACACAGAGATGGTTTATTGTTCTAAACTTTCTTGTATTTCTTTATATGCAATAAAGATTATGCTTTTTATTTAAATCATCATGAATTCTTTATTTGCTCTCTTTCATATACTTTTATTTATGCTTTTCTGTTAATTAATATTAGGAATAACTTTTACTTTCCGAAGACGCGCCGTGATCTACGGATAAGGGGCGTGCCGAGGAAAAAAAAAGTTGTTTACCTAGTACTTTCGGAGACACGCCGTGATCTACGGGTATGGGGTGTGCCGAGGAAAGATAGATATTTTTTTAAGATTAATCGCATCTATTTAATTAAAAAAAGAGATACAACTCTACTAGTGCAAATTAATTCAAAACTCCCGAGCTCTTTATTTTCTAATTACATCAATTTTAAGATAACTTATTTTCTAAATCAAAACAATACTTCTTTCTTTTATTTTGCAATCTCAACTTAGCCCAAGATCTCTGAGGATACGATCTCGACTCATCCTACCTACATAGTGAGTAGAGTTATTTTTGGTGCTATCAATGATTACGCATCAAATTTTGGCACCATTGTCGGGGACCTTGGCACAGTTGAATTAAAAAAAAAAAAGCCACTGACATTTCATAACACTTAACTAAAATAGCATAACCTCAAATATAAAAATTTTTAAATTGATTGGACACCCTGTTTCTTTGCATCTCATCTTCATAATTAATCTTAAGGGCAATAACCCATTAATCAGATAAGGTGGGGATTTGATCACCCTTCCTTGGCCCAAAAATCATAACCTTCATTCTGCATTAAACCAAGCCTTAATTTTAAAATCAACTAGATATCAGCCTTAGGAATTTCGAGCTCAATAGGATAAGAAAGCTCTAGAGTTGAACCGAGTGTGGATTGGTTAATTGCTCGGTGTCTAAGGCAAGTGGTTAAAGAAAGTGGTTTTTAATTGGTTCCGTTGATTGACCTGGCCAACTCAGTTGGTGTCTAAGAAAAGCAACGAGCAGGAAACCTCCCATATCTTACGCTTACCTGGCTGAGTCAGTTAGTCAGTCTTGAGCTTGGAGTGCTCAAAGGCGGTCTTGAAAGTTAGGAGCTGTCTAGATCTAAGTTAACCTTAGGATAGAGAGTCTATGCTTGTTTAAGTTGATTGCAATTAACATCTAAATATTAACTAATTTCTTCCTTTTCATAGATTTAAGATTCTTAGGTTCTTCTCTTTAGATTTTCTTCATTCTTTTCTCACTTTATTATAAAAAATATATATATATATATTATAAAAATTAAAATTTTTTGTGTTTGCTTGGCCGTAGATCATTATGACCAGAAATCCAATCTTTTGATCCAGAAATAGAAAGAACTTTTAGAGCCAACAGACGTAAAAATATGGACCGAAATCAGGAGAATGATCCACCCAGGCAATTGAAGGAGTACTCTACTCCTTCCACATATACCTACTCTCCTTGTATTCAAGTGCCCCCTGTGGAGGCCACTCAATATGAAATTAAGTCCAGTATAATCCAAATGTTACCTTCATTTTATGGACTTAGTAACGAGGACCCTTATAAATATCTTGAAGAATTTCTTGAGATATGCTCAACTGTCAAAATTCATAACTTCTCTGATGATGCTCTTAGGTTAAAATTATTTCCTTTCTCACTTAGGACAAAGCCAAATACTGCCTACATACTTTGGATTCCATGACTATATCAACCTGGGACTAGCTGCAAGGAGAGTTTCTCAAGAAATATTTTCCATAGGAAAAACTAATCAAATAAGGAAAGCCATAACTAGTTTTTCCAATTAGATGGAGAAATATTTCATGAAACATGGGAGAGATTAAAGGACCTTATTAGAAAATATTCCCACCATGCTGTACCCAAGTGGCAGTTAATCCAATATTTTTATGATGGGCTATCTGAAAGACATCGACAAATGGTCGATGCATCATGCGGTGGGACATTCATGCTGAAAAGTGAGGATGAGGCATGACAACTGTTTGAAATTTTAAGTAAAAATTTATTACATCATATGTCTGCCTCTATTAGAGATAAACCCATGTTAAACCCAAGAGAGGTGGAATATATGAAGTAGGAAATGCCATAGATATCCATCATAAGGTAGATGAACTGTCCCAAAAATTAGATCGTCTTCTAAATACTGGATAATCCCCGATTCCACCTAACCCAATCCAAGAAGTTTGTGCATTGTGTGCAAGTCCGAACCATTTTGTTTGTGAATACCCAGTCGCACCTCAATTTTCTGAGTTTGTGCACGAGCAGGTTCAGCAAGCTCAAGTCCAAAAGCTCGCAGACCAGGAAACGATCCTTATTCGAACACTTATAATCCCAACTAGAGAAACCATCCAAATTTCTCCTGGAGACCACAACCAGTGGTTGGTCCTGCCACACCTCGACTTCAATATCAGGACCCAACATATAGGCATGGACCATACCATCAATTTCAAAATGTTCCTCAACCGTCTACTACTGGTCATAATTCAGCTTTTGATGAAAAAGTTCTGAAAGTACTAGAACGATTAGAAGTCAACACTCAGACCGTTAACTCCCACACACAATCCATTGCTAAGCTAGAGATCCAAATAGGTCAACTAGCGACTGCATTCAGTAGGAGGGAAGGAGGAAAATTACCTAGCCAACCGAGAGCACCCCAAGAGGGCAATTTGTGATTGAGAGCTCTAATACCCCAGAAGTTTTTTTTGAATATGCCAAATCAATCATGACTCTGAGAAGTGGGAAGGTCATTGAACACACTAGTAAAACCAATGAGACCGACCCTAAACCTCTAACCGAAGCCAAATCACCCAAGAATAAGGAGGACCTGAAAATAGAGAAGGAACCAACTGCACCGGAATCATCTTACTTGCCTAAAGCCCCATTTTGGATGCCCTGAAAGCCCCTATTCCTACAGATAAGAAGGGAGGAAAACTCGATGAGATGTTGAAATTGTTTAAGCAAGTCCAAATTAATCTTCCCCTTTTAGATGCAATCAAACAGATCCCTGCTTATGCCAAATTTTTGAAAGATTTGTGCACCCAAAGACATAAATCTAGATCCCAAATCCTAAAGAAAGTATGCCTCACTGAACAGGCTAGTTCTGTCTTCCAGCATGCCACTCCTCCAAAGCTTAAGGACCCAGGAGCCTCCATCATTTCCTGTGTTATAGGAGATTATCATATTGAAAAAGCTCTTTGGATTTAGAGGCAAGTGTGAATCTTTTACCTAGTTCGGTGTATGAACTTTTTGAATTTGGAGAACTGAAACCCACATCAGTCACACTGCAATTAGCCGACAGATCAATTAAGGAACCATGTGGAATACTTGAGGATGTCTTGGTCAAGGTAGATGAATTTTACTTTTCAGTTGATTTTCTGGTTGTCGACATGGAACTAAGTGGCAACCCCAGACAAATTCCCATTATCTTAGGACGACCCTTCCTAGTTATGGCAAATGCATGCATTAATTGTAGGACAAGAGTCATGGACGTATCGTTTGGGAATAAGAAACTAAGATTGAATAAGTTTGGTGCTTCCCAAGGTCCATCAATGGATAGTTGCTTCGAAGTAGATATACTAGAAGACATTATAGAAGATGCAACACCCACAATTCTAGCACCAGACCCCTTAGATACTTGCTTGGCTCACTTTGGAGTGTATGACTTTGAGAATATATGAAAGAAGTTAACATCTTGTTGGATGCACCATACGATAAAACCACTCCTCCATGGACAATCAAGTATGAGCCATTGCCCATATTAGCCAGTACACCAATAGTCCCATCTTTAGAATCACCACCTATGTTAGAATTGAAACTCCTTCTTGCTACACTCAAGTATGTATTTCTAGGACTCAATGATATCCTCCCGGCAATCATTGCATCAGACTTGACCCCTAATCAGGAAGCACAATTGGTTGGTATTCTGAAAGAACACAAAGAGGCTATCAGTTGGTTCATTGCCGATTTAAAAGGAATTGACCCCTCCATTTGCATGCACCATATTCATTTTGAGGCAAATGCCAAACCCCATCGAGATATGTAGAGGAGATTGAACCCAAACATGCGTGAAGTAGTAAAGAAAGAGGTGGTAAAGTAGTTAGATGCTGGAATCATCTACCCCATATCCAATAGTAAATAGGTCAGTCCCACTCAAGTAGTACCTAAGAAATCAGGTATTACTGTGGTTGAGAACGAAGAAGGTGAACTGCTTCCCACTCGCATATCATCTGGATGGTGAGTATGCATAGATTATAGAAAACTAAATGCCGTTACTAGGAAGGACCATTTTTCATTGCCCTTCATCGACCAAATCTTAGAACGGTTAACAGGACAAAGTTTTTTCTACTTTCTTGATGGTTATTCAGGGTACAATCAAGTACCTGTATTTTCGGATGACCAAGAAAAGACTACCTTCACCTGCCCCTATGGCACCTTCGCTTTTCGGCGTATGCCATTCGGGCTCTGCAATGCACCCGCTACATTTCAATGGTGCATACTGGCCATTTTTTCGGATATGGTGGACAAATGTATTGAAATTTTTATGGATGATTTTTTGTGTTTGGAACCACCTTTGAGGATTATCTCCATAATCTTTTCAAAGTTCTTAAACGGTGTATGGAGACAAATCTTATCCTAAGTTGGGAAAAGAGCCATTTCATGGTGCGGAAAGGAATTGTATTAGGACATATTATTTCTGAAAGAGGGATAGAGGTAGATAAAGCCAAAGTTGAGGTCATTTCAAAACTACCATCCCCTACTTCGGTCCGACAAATACGATCCATCTTAGGTCATGTCGGATTTTATATATGCTTCATCAAAGACTTTAGCAAGATTTCAAGACCCTTGTGCAATCTGTTGGCAAAGGATACACCATTTGTCTTTGACGAAGACTGTTTGAAAGTATTCAACACATTACGAACAGCTCTGACAACAGCACCTATAATAAAATCCCCTGACTAGTCCATTCCATTTGAGATTATGTGTGATGCCTCTGACTTTGCAATAGGTGCCGTCTTAGGCCAAAAAATCAATAAGGAGCCACATGTGATCTATTATGCTAGCAAGACTCTTTTCGATGCCCAATTAAACTACACTACAACAGAAAAAGAGCTACTAGCAGTAGTGTTCGCCCTTGAAAAATTTTGCTCATATCTGTTAGGGTCTAAGATTCTAGTTTACTCTGATCATGCGGCTCTGAAATATCTCCTCTCAAACAAAGATACTAAACCGCATTTGATCAGATGGATCATTCTTTTACAAGAATTTGATCTAGAAATCCGAGATAAGAAGGGTTCCAAGAATGTGGTAGCTGATCACATCTCCAGGATCTTAGTTGAACACACGATAGGCATAGATGAGGTCAAAGAGAAATTTTCTGACGAACAACTTTTCGCAATCTCCTCTAGCCGTCCTCCATGGTTTGCCCATATTGTTAATTACTTATCAATAGGACAAGTACCTTCTCACTGGACAAAATAAGAAAAGGATCGATTTTTCTCGCAAATTAAATATTATTTCTGGGAAGAACCTGAACTATTCAAACACTATCCTGACCAAGTTATTTGCTGTTGTGTCCCGAGAGTGAATTCCAAAGCATTCTCACTTTTTGCCATTCTTCGGCATGTGGGGGATATTTTAGTGGAAGAAAAACTGCAGCAAAGGTATTGCAGAGTTGATTTTATTGGCCGATACTATTCAAAGATGCACATGAATTCAGTCGTAATTGCTTGCGATGCCAGCAAACAGAAAATATTTCGAGAAAAAGATATGATGCCCCTGTCCCCTATACTTGTGGTAGAAATTTTTGATGTTTGGGGAATTGATTTCATGGGACCCTTTCCCTCCTCATTTGGATTCGAGTATATTTTGGTAGCAGTGGATTACGTATCAAAATGGGTAGAGGCTATGGCAACCCGAACCAATGATCATAAAATCATGATCAAGTTTATTCAACATAACATCTTTAGTCGATTTGGAT
Source organism: Elaeis guineensis (assembly GCF_000442705.2). Classification (NCBI taxonomy): domain Eukaryota; kingdom Viridiplantae; phylum Streptophyta; class Magnoliopsida; order Arecales; family Arecaceae; genus Elaeis; species Elaeis guineensis. Next base: position 102,677,465 of record NC_025994.2, read on the forward strand.
GCCCAAGAGCCATAATTAGTGATGGGGGTACACACTTCACAAATAAGCAATTTGACATGCTAATGAAAAAATATGAAATAACTCATAAAGTTGCCACACCTTATCACCCCCAGACAAGTGGCCAAGTTGAGGTCTCCAATAGGGAGATCAAGCATATTCTTGAAAAAATGGTAAGACCCGATAGAAAGGACTGGTCAGCATGCTTAGATGATGCATTATAGGCTTACCGTACAGCTTTTAAAACACCCATAGGATGTCTCCTTATCGACTTGTATTCGAAAAAGCTTGTCATCTGCCGGTGGAATTGGAACATCATGCATTTTGGGCCATACGGCAATTTAACTTTGATATGAAAAATGCAGGTTCCAATAGGAGACTTCAACTAAATGGACTTGAAGAGCTACGCAATGAAGCGTATGAGAGTGCCAGAATTTATAAGGCTCGAACTAAAGCATACCATGATAAATTCATTGCACAAAAAATATTCGAGCCCAATCAAAAAGTTTGGCTCTTCAATTTTAGGTTGCGTCTATTTCCTGGAAAACTTTGCTCACGTTGGGACGGACCTTTCATTGTAACTCAGGTATTTTCTCAAGGAGCTATAGAACTCAAAAATCCTAAACAGGGGAACACCTTTAAAGTGAATGGTCAGCGATTGAAACCTTACATAGATGGAATTAGTGATGGAGAATTAATTGAATCTATTGATTTAGTGGATCCAATACCACCATAATACTCAATTCAGTCTGGCTGAAGACGTAAAACTTAGCGCTTATTGGGAGGCAACCCAATGATTTTATTTTTTTTTTTACTTTACTACAGCTACAGAAATTTAGAACAAGAGCCTATTAATCAATGAAGCTATCTTCACCTTCCGAAGCAAAATTATCCCAGGTGCACTCTCTCCTTTTATTTTTTTTGCTTTCCTACTTCATTGAGGACAATGTAGATTAAGTTAGGGGGGGAAGGAAATTAATCAAATCCTCGAGTATGGTCAGAAATAATTAGTTTTGTGTATCTAAATTTTATTTTGATTAAGAGTCAATTAGGCATCCTAATCAATGAATGATTAACGGTCAAGATAATTTTAGAAATACTGAGGAATAAATTATTAAGAAAATTCAATGAATGGTAGGGTTTAGACTAGACCAAATTTTAGGAGTGATTCTACAATTCTCTTCTTACTGATCTCAATAAAGAATCTACTTCATGAGAGATTGGGTGAAAAGGTCGAGGTATGCAAAAATTCTCCTTAAAATTTATATATATATATATATATTTATATATATATATATATATATATATAATATTGGTTTTCTACTGAGTAACCAGGCCCCTTCGCCTAAGTGTTGTGGTTCGTGTGAAAAGGTAAGCAATGTTAAAAAAAAAAAATAGTGGATAATAAGGAGACTAAATTGCAAGAAGATAATAAACCTCTCTCACATTAAGTTAGAGGATTTAAAGAGTAAAGTGGGAGTTGGTGAAAGAAAAGCTCTTGAAATTTCTTTAGTTAATACTCAACCACAAATTGGGTCAAATTGATAATCCAATGAAGTATCTCTTTAATGGTCTGACCAGATATCATTTACCTTTTGGGATGCCTAACCTAACTTTTGATTCAAGACCGAGTCGGTACATAATTCTGATATATCTATTTTACTCGAGGATGAGCAAAATTCAAGTTGAGGGGTGTGATAAACACTTAATTTAAGTCATTTAAAGCAGAAAATTATAGTTAATTTATTTTATTTATTAAGAATTTGATACTTCTTTTTATGTTTTACAGGAAAGGTGATCGTCGATACAAAGAGTCTGATTCGTAGATCAAAAAGACTCAAGTTTGAAAAAAATTAGACTTAAAAAAATAAAATTTAAATAAAAGAAGGATGCATACGGTATTATAGAAAATGAAGATACTATACAAAGAATCCAAAAAGGATATAAGCGTCATTGTAAAGAAACAAAAATTTTTTTTTGGAATAAAAAACAAAGAGGAGTGTTCACGTATGGTTCACGCGATTGGATGCGCACGCAGGCACGCGGGCGGATGCGAGCACGGGTGCAGGCGGATGCGAGCACGGGTGCGAGGCGAGCGCGGCACGACAAGCAGGCGGGAGCGGGGAGTTTTTGCTGGCAGACGCATTCGAACAGATGCTCATTAAAAGGAAAAAAAAATATGATATTTGAAAATTTATATTTTCTTTATTTGTTTGTGATCTTTCCATCTCATCCATCCATCTTTTAGTCTTTAGTATTTTTTTTAGTCCCACATCAGAAAAACATGTAAAACTCCTCCCTCCTAACACTTATAAAAAGGCTTTTGTACTCCCATTGGAGTAAAAGCCCAAAAATTCTTCTAGAGCCTTGCATAGAGGAATAGAAAGGGACTACTTCATGAGCAGCTAGGCTAGCAGTCTCGGGAGTGGAGAAGAAATTTTGTAATGACACAGAGATGGTTTATTGTTCTAAACTTTCTTGTATTTCTTTATATGCAATAAAGATTATACTTTTTATTTAAATCATCATGAGTTCTTTATTTGCTCTCTTTCATATGCTTTTATTTATGCTTTTCTGTTAGATTAATATTAGGAATAACTTTTACTTTTCGGAGATGCGCCGTGATCTACGGATACGGAGCGTGCCGAGGAAAAAAAAGTTATTTACCTAGTACTTTCTGGAGACACGCCGTGATCTACGGGTACGGGGTGTGTCGAGAAAAGATAGGTATTTTTCTTAAGATTAATCGTATCTATTTAATTAAAAAAAAGATACAACTCTGTTAGTGCAAATTAATTCAAAACTTCCAAGCTCTTTATTTTCTAATTACATCAATTTTAAGATAATTTATTTTTTAAATCAAAACAATACTTCTTTCTTTTATTTTACAATCTCAACTTAGCCCAAGGTCCCTGAGGATACGATCTCGACTCATCCTACCTACATAGTGAGTAGAGTTATTTTTGGTGCTATCAACGACTACACATCACTACACCACCATGCAGGGTAAACACAAACTCAGATATAGATTTACTATCATCTAGATCAGATTAAAAACTAGAATCAATAAAGCCTTTCAATTTAAAATCAAATCCACCATATATAAGAAAAATATCTCTAATCCTTCTCAAGCACTTGAGAATATTTTTCATAGCTTTTCAACTATCCTTCCATAGATCTATCTGAAATTTGCTTACAATGCCCAAGGTACAAGCCACATCAGGACTGGTATACAATATAGCATACATAATCGATCCTACAGCCAAAGTATAAGGAATAGAACTCATTCTATTTCTCTCTTTAGGTGTCTTAGGAGACATCTTCTTAAAGAGTTGTATGCCATGACTCATGGGTAAGTAACCTCTTTTACTTTTTTTCATATTGAAACTCTTCAACACAAGATTTATGTACCTAGATTGGGACAAGCCAAGCATCTTTTTCGATCTGTTCCTATAGATCTTTATACCAAGTATATAGGATGCTTCACCCAAGTCTTTCATGAAAAATATTTGTGATAGCCATATTTTGACCGATTGCAACATAAGAATATCATTCTCAATGAGCAGTATATCATCCACATACAAGATCAAGAAGATAATGGCACTCTCACTAGTCTTCTTATATACACATAGTTCATCCATATTTTTTATAAAAATAAATAATTTGACTATCTCATCAAAATAGATATTCCAACTCCTCGATGCCTGTTTTAATCCATAAATAGATTTCTTTAGCTTGCATACTTGATTTTTCCTCTCACTAAAAATAAATCTCTTTGGTTGAGTCGTATAGATTTTTTCCTCAAGGTTTTTATTAAGGAAAGCAGTCTTGAGATCCATCTATCAGATCTCATAATCATGATATACAACTATAGCAAGTATAATCCGAATAGACTTGAGCATGGCTACAGATGAAAAGATTTCTTCATAGTCAATACTTTTTCTTTGTCTAAAACCTTTTGCCACTAGTCTGACTTTATAGGTCTCTATTTGGCCATCTGCTCCAATCTTTTTCTTGAAGACTCATTTGCAGTCTATTGAGGTTACACCCTCAGGCGCATCAACCAAAGTCCAAACTCGATTGGCATATATGGAGTCTTTTTCGAATTTCATGGCCTCAAGCCATCTATCAGAGTCACTACTCATGACTGCTTCTGAATAGATCGTAGGATCATCATTCTCAATATTGTGCAATGAATTATCATTCTCAATAACAAACCCATACTTGAGGGGTATATTACACACTCTACCTAACCTTCGAGGAGGACATGTGTGTTGTGGCTGTGTCTTAACAATAGGCGCATCAGGTTGAGGATCAACTTATGGACTCTCGATATATTGCTTCTGGATAGATAGTAGGTCTTGAACTTTCTCAAGTTCAACGATCCTCCCACTGCCTCTCCTTGGATGAACTCTTTCTCCAAGAAAGTAGCATGCCTACTAACAAACATCTTTTGTTGAGAAGGATGGTAGAAGTAGAATCCTATACTCTTCTAATGATAACCTACAAACCTGTATTTATCCTATTTAGCACTTAGCTTATGTCCTTCAGTATTCTTGACATAAGCAGAACATCTCCAAATCTTAAGATACTTAAGATTAGGCTTCCTACCTCTTAATATCTCATATAGAGTACTAGGAACAAATTTACTAGGTACCCTATTTAAAACATGTGCGGCAATCTCCAGGGCATGACCTCAGAAAGAGATCGAAAGATCTGTGAAGCACATCATGGACCATACCATATCTAACAAGATACAATTCTTCTTTTCGTAATACCGTTTAATTATGGAGTGTAGGTAGCAGTCCATTGAGAGAGAATTTTATTTTTTTTTAAATGATCAAGAAACTCACTAATTAAGTATTTGCCTCCTCATCAGATTGAAGAGCCTTGATACTTTTATTAGTTTATTTCTTAACCATTCTTTGATACTCTTTAAACTTATCAAAGATTTTAGATTTATATTTCATTAAATATACATATCCAAACTTAGATAAATTATCAATAAATATGATGAAGTAGGAGTAACCACCTCTGATCTGAGTCAACATTGGATCACAAACATCAGTATGTACTAGATCCAAAATATCACTCGTCCTATCTTCATATCCAGTAAATGGAGTCTTGGTCATTTTACCTATGAGACAAGATTCACAGGTTCTATATGATTCAAAATTATAAGGATCAAAGAATTTTTCTTTGTATAACTTGTTAATCCTTGACTTATTGATATGACCAAGTCGGTAGTGCCAGAGGTATGTAACATTCATATATTCTCTCTTTCTTTTCTTCATTTGATTAACATGAAGAATATTATCATTAAGTAACAAGAATAAAAGAGTATCATTAATAGAAATATTTTCATAATATTCATTAAAAGAATAAATAGAGCAATTATTGTCTTTTCCTCTTACTTCAAAACTTTGTTCCAATAACATAGGTATAGAAATAATATTTCTAACAATGTTAGGGATATAATAACAGTCCTTCAACTCCAAAACTTTATCCAAAGGCAATTTCAACAACTTAGTTCCTATAGCTTTGGCCTGGATGGACTCTCCATTAGCACTGAATAGCACAAAGTCACCTTCATTCATAATCTTTTTGTCCTTCAAATCCTGCAATGATTTGCAAAAGTGTAAACCACAGGTGATATCTAATACCCAAGAATCTAAAATTAAAGTACTTAATGATAAATTTATTTGTATCATATACAAACCTTTAGCAATACTTGCTTTCTTGTACTTCAAACTTGCAAGGTAGTCCTTGCAGTTCCTCTTCCAATGCCCTTCTTTGCCACACTGATAACAGGTATCCTTGGCAGAGACTTTCTTCACCTTCTTCTTCGAGATGCTAGCCTTAGGATTTAACTTTTTCTTAGAACCCTTCTTGCCTTTTTTCTTGAAGATCTTATCTACAAGAAGAATAGGAGCCTTTTCACCCTTGAAATAGCTCTCTGCTGGCTTCAACATATTAAGTAGCTCAGGCAGGCTAGAGTTTAGTTTGTTCATATGATAGTTTATGACAAACTATGAGAAGGAATTAGGAAGTGATTGCAGGATCAGATCCTGACTAAGCTCACCATCTTTTGCAAAATCTAACTATTCCAAATAAATGATCAGATCAATCATCTTAAGGACATGAGTCTGCACGGACATGCCTTCACTCATCCTGGTATGGAATAACTTTTTAGATATCTCATATCTAGCGATCCGATTTTGTTCTCCATATAACTCCTTTAGATTAAGTAGTATAGAAGGAACATCCATACCTTTATGTTGCCTCTAAAGCTTATTGCTAGTAGAGGCAAGAGTCATATTATCATCTTGCCACATCTTGTATGTGGCCCTTTCCTCCTCAGTTGTATCTTTACCGATCAAATCGGGTGTAGGGATATCCAAAATGTAGGAGACTTTTTTCTATATGAGAATAGTTCTTAGGTTCCTCAACCAATCCACATAATTGGGTCTGATCAACTTGTTGGCATCAAGTATGCCATGCAGTGAAAGTAAGGATACCATTATGCAGATTAATCTACAAGTACAAGAACACAATATAAGCGAATAACTCATGATGACATGCACAACTAAATTAGGATTTTTATCTAATTATTACTTCCACTATTTTATCGAATACCATAGCCCTCTCCTATGATAAATGAGAAACCCTATTGGTTTTCTTAGTAAGGTTGAGATCTTAATTCTTCACAAAAGGTCTTATGGTTGCACAACAAACCTTCATGAGTTTATAGATAGGAAACTCCTTTCTAATTGCATCTTTTGCAATTCTCAACATCTTTCTACCTTTAAAATATTCATAGTCTTGTGGTTACATGATAAATTATAATGTTTTAGTTAAGTTAGACCCTTCATTTCCATACAGTCATATCTAAATGACACTGTCCTTGTGGTTGCACAATAAAGCAACATATCCAAAACATCGTAAGCATCAAATATACACTAAGATAATCCTACATTAATTTTTATAGTAAGCCTTGTGGTTGCACAACAAACTCATTATAGTTTTTGATATGATATTGGCTTAGCATGAAGGAAGGCACATGTAGTGTCTACATCACTAAGCAATCCAAACTCGAAACTCAATAGACCAGATTGGCTAGGTAAGTAGATGGAAGGCTCTCCGATGCTTTTCTTAGATATCAATAACTTGATCAGATAAACAAACAAAGCTAATTAAATAACCATCTTTGATACTTTTCTAGACACCAACTGATCAATAAATCCGATATTCGATTAGTAAGTGAATCCCGATACTACAACTTAATAAAATTATTGATAAGGATTTTAAACTAGTCTCTAATACATCCTAACACTTATGGTGGTGCAAAAATCTGCTTGCGTCGGAGAAGCTGGAGTCGCGGTCGCCGTCGGGACCTGCAAAAGAAGTCTAAACCGGAGGTGGGGTTGCTCCGGCAAGACCCTCTGACGCTCAAGTCAGTTCTCTGCCTCAACAAGAATGGAGTGCTCGAACAAAAATTTTAGCAGAGTTTCTAGATAAAAATGAGATCTTATAGAATAACGTATCTGGGGTCCCCTTTTATAGGCGTAGGGGGCTGCAAGCTGATAGCGACATCTGTAACCATCTGGTCATGGGCTGCCCAGGGTCAGGCAGAGTTTGTTGCGAAGAGTAGTGGAGTAGACCCGTGGCTATCACCGGAGTGCGCCACGTGGAGTCTGCCGCAGGGAGTGGAGCAGCGTCCATTATCGCGACTTGCCAGGGGGTGGAAGAATCGTGCGGTATCCATCGTAAGAAGTGGAGCAGCGCTGTGGCCGTTACTGCGGCCTGCCAGGGAGTAATGGAGCCATGTAGGATCCGCCGTAGGGAGTAATGGAGCCGTGTAGGATCCGTCGTAGGGAGTGGAACAGAATCGCAGCCATTTCTACGGCCTGCCAAGGAGTCTAGACTCATCGACTGAAGTTCGGTTGAAGTCTGTAGCTGGAGAGAGGTGGCTAACTATCCGTCTGAGAGGAGCCTGGAGTCTGACTTTCGCAGGAGCCCGGATGGAGTCTTCTTTCAGTTGAAGTCGGGGATGAAGTCTGGCCCCCACAGGAGCCCGGACGGAGTCTTCCTGTAGCTGGGGCTGGAGATGAGGTCTGGCTCCCGTAAGAGTTCGGGCGAAGTCTACCTGCAATTGGAATTGGTAGTGAAGTCCGGCTCCCGTGGGAGTCCGGATGAAGTCTACCCGTAATTGGAGTCAGAGACGGAGTCCGGCTCCCGTAGGAGTCCAGACGAAGTTTACCTACAGTTGGAGTCGTGGGCGGAGTCTGGCTCCCATAGGAGCCCGGGAGGAGCCTGCGGGTGAAGCCGCAGGTGAGGTCCGGCTCCCGTAGGAGTCTGGACGAAGTTTACCTGCAATTAGAGTCAGGGATGAAGTCCGACTCCCGTAGGAGTCCGGATGAAGTTTACCTGCAGCTGGAGTCGTGGGCAGAGTCTGGCTCCCGTAGGAGCCCGGGAGGAGCCTGCGGGTGAAGTCACGGGTGAGGTCCGGCTCCCGTAGGAGTCCGGACAAAGTTTACCTGCAATTAGAGTCAGGGATGAAGTCCGGCTCCCATAGGAGTCCGGACGAAGTTTACCTGTAGCTGGAGTCGTGGGTGGAGTCCGACTCCCGTAGGGGCCCGGGAGGAGCCTGCGGGCGAAGTCGTGGGCGAGGTCCGGCTCCCGTAGGAGTCCGAGCGAAGTTTACCTGCAATTAGAGTCAGGGATGAAGTTCGGCTCCCGTAGGAGTTCAGACGAAGTTTACCTGTAGCTGGAGTCATGGGCGGAGTCCGGCTCCCATAGGAGCCTGGGAGGAGCCTGCGGGTGAAGTCATGGGCGAGGTCCGGCTCCCGTAGGAGTCCAGACGTCACGAAGAATTCAGTCGACGCTGGCGGGGTCCTGTCCGTCGGCAAAACTTGAGAGTGTGGCAGAGGCTCGACCGCCTAGGAGGTTTGAAGAGATGTTGCTGGAGGTCGAGAGTCAGTTGGGTCCCCGGAGGGTCACTCCCATCACGAACTTCGGCTGGGGGGGTATCTTATACCCAACACCAGTCTCCCTACTTTCGAGTTCGAATTTCGAATGAAGGAAGTATAGAAAGATTGTCACGGCCGAAGTTCTTCCCTCGTTGTCTGCACGCGATCGTTCTCAGATATTTTGGCACTTAATGCGCGTGTGCTGAAGCCTTTTATCGATTAAGGTGACCCGAAGAGTCTTTTCGAAACCCCCACCAGGGCGTGATCCCAAGCGTCACACCATGAAAGTCTGTGAATGGTCAACCCTAGGTCGCGGTGAGTGGGACATGCGGTGAGCATTGGTTGGCCTAGGGACACCTGCCACCATAATTGCGCCAGGCTCCGTCGCCTATTTAAGCCCCCACCCCTCCTCCAGAGGCTTCACTCCGCTTGAGGGACGACAACTTTCCTTCGCCTGAGAGCTTAGCCACTCCCTCAGTGCCCCTTCCGGTTTCGAGCGTCCCTCGCGCTGGTCCTTGCCATTTCCATCGGCTCTCCGCTGCTTCCAGTCCCCCGAATCTCTCCACGGGGTTCCCCTGCATGGGCCTCCACTCCGGAGGCCAATCTCCAGATGATGCCGCAGGCTAAGAAGGGTACAAGGAGTAGAACGGCAGTCTGTGAATTCTCCGATCGTCAAACTGCCGCTGAGGGTTCCCGCCTCCTTAAAAGGGGTTCAAGGGAGAATTCCTTCAACAACAGGGGTTTAATAATGGGGACAACCGGTGAGGACATTCCGCCCGAGAACCTCGAAGTAGCCGAATGGGGCGACACCGGTCAAGGGGGCATAGTTTTCATCACAAGCCGTGGCGGGATCCTTGATGCCGTCGGGGCCGAGGGACCAGAAGCGGTCGGTGCCGACAGCGGGGCAGCAGAACTTGTTGCGGGGATGGTGGAAATAGCGCATGCCGACCTTGTCGGAACACCTAGGATGGTGGTTGTCATGGAGCATCCGGTGATGGCGCATATCTCTGGCGCCATTGCTGCCTCCGGGGTAACCCCGGTTCTTCTTGAAACAGGTCATCGTCGCCGCTGCTGTTGCCCTTGCTGCCCCCTGGAATCTATCCCATCCTTTTCCCCCTAGGGTTGGGATTTCGGAGGTGGAGCGAAACAAGGCGGGGGGCGAGAGCCGAGAGGCTTGTCACATGTGCTCGAAAATGCTGCTGGGAAGGATAGAACCGGGAAGAGAAGTCTACATCTCGAAGTAGCCTCTGATGTGTCCCTTTCAAGTCTTGTAATAATATTTTATTTTATTTTTTTTTTTGGCCCTCCGGGTCTTGTAACGTACATCAAGGAATGAGAAGGAGATTTTGTTACCTCGTTTGTGCATTGCGTCGAATTGTTGTCTGTCGAACTTCCTTTCTTTACCATTGTTGCGGTTGTATTCCCTTCTCTTTACCCTTCTTTTTCCTCTCTTTCCTCTTCTCTTCTTTTCTTTTTTTTTTTTTTGAATTTTTCCCTCCGCTCTTGGTGGGGCTACGGGAGTTCGGCTCCCATGAGCGAAGTCGGGGCGAAGTCCGGCTCCCGTAGGAGTTTGGACAAAGTTTACCCGTAGGTGAAGTTGCGGGCGAAGCACGACTCCCGTAGGAACCCGGGCGAAGCCTTTCTGCAGTCGGGGTCGAGGATGGAGCCCGGCTCCCATAGGAGTCCGGGCGAAGCCTGCCTGTGGCTGGAGTCGGGGACAAGATCTGGCCTCCATAGGAGTCCGATCGAAATCCACCTGCAATCAAGGTCAGGGATGAAGTCTGACTCCCGTAGGAGTCCGGACGAAGCTTACCAGCAGTTGAAGTTGGTGATGGAGCCCGACTCCCGTAGGAGTCCAGGTAGAGTCTGCTTGCGATCGAAGTTGTGGGCGGAGTCCGACTTCCGTAGGAGTCCGGATGGAGTCTTCTTATGATCAGAGTCGAGAGCGAAGTCCGGCTCCCGCAGGAGTCCGGACGGAGTTTTATCACGAAGGGGCCGCTGGGGAAGGTCCCCCTTTTTCTCATCTGGTCTTGAATGACCAGACCTTAATTGATGTCGGGGCAAGGTTCTTTCCCTACTTTTGTCACAATGAGGTTCAGCTCTGGTTAGGATGAGGTTCGCCTCTTGTCCTTAACACGGCTGTAGGGGCACACATGGGCGTCGCTGGGCCCCTCCCCCCATCCGGTCTAAAGGGAACCGGACCTTCGACTTTGCTCAAGTTAGGGCGAGGCTCTCCTCTTGTCCCTAACAGAGCTGTGGGGGCGCATATGGGCGTTGCAGGGCCTCTCCCCCATCCGGTCTAAAGAGAACCGGACCTTCGACTTTTCTCAAGTTAGGGCGAGGCTCTACTCCTGTCCCTAACAGGGCTGTGGGGGTGCATATGGACGTTGCAGGGCCTCTCCCCCCATTCGATCTAAAGAGAATCGGACCTTCGACTTTGCTCAAGTTAGGGTGAGGTTCTCCTCCTGTCCCTAATAGGACTGTGGGGGTGCGTATGGGCGTTGCAGGGCCTCTCCTCCCATCCGGTCTAAAGGAAACCGGACCTTCGACTTTGCTCAAGTTAGGGCGAGGTTCTCCTCCTGTCCCTAACAGGGCTGTGGGGGTGCATATGGGCGTTGCAGGGCCTCTCCCCCCATCCAGTCTAAAGGGAATCGGGCCTTCGACTTTGCTCAAGTTAGGGCGAGGTTCTCCTCCTGTCCCTAATAGGGCTGTGGGGGCGCATATGGGCGTTGCAGGGCCTCTTACCCCATTCGGTCTAAAGAGAACCGGGCCTTCGACTTTGCTCAAGTTAGGGCGAGGTTCTCCTCCTGTCCCTAACAGGGCTGTGGGGGCGCATATGGGCATTGCAGGGCCTCTCCCCCCATCCGGTCTAAAGGGAACCGAGCCTTCAACTTTGCTCAAGTTAGGGCGAGGTTCTCCTCCTATCCCTAATAGGGCTGTGGGGGCGCATATGGGCGTTGCAGGGCCTCTCCCCCATCTGATCTAAAGGGAACCGGGTCTTCGACTTTGTCGAGATGAGGTTCCCCTCTTACTTCTGATACAATTCGTTTGGATTGTCCTGTAGATGTAGGATAGTGCCAAAGACATATAGATATACAACTTTTAATTAAAATGAAGTTATTGGTAGTACATCCGTAAGTTCTCTGAGCTCCATGGTCGCGGGAGGTCGGCTCCTCCGAGCTCCTTAAGATAATAAGTTCCGGGCCGGACTACTTTCTTGACCTCATACGGGCCTTCCTAGTTTGGGGCGAGTTTTCCTCGATCCTGAGGTTGCGAGACAGCGGCTCGTCGAAGCACTAGATCTCCTACTCTAAAGACTTTGTTCCTGACCCGGGAGTTGTAATAGCGAGCGACTTTCTGTCTATAGGCTGCCATTCGAACCTGAGCTATCTCCCGCCTTTCTTCCAGCAGGTCGAGGTTGGCTTTAGGACCTTGCGAATTTTGATGTTCGTCGAATGCCACAACTCATGCCGACGGGAGTTTAAGCTCAATTGGGATGACGGCCTCCGTACCGAAGGCTAAAGAAAAGGGATCTCCCCTGTGGGCAGTCTTTGAGTAGTTTGATACGTCCACAGCACATGATAAAGTTCGTCCGCCCAAGTTTCCTTTGCCTTCTCGAGCCTTGTCTTAATCCTCTGCAGAAGGGTTCTATTAGTCACTTCAGCTTCGCCGTTCGCCTAAGGATGGGCTACTGATGTGAAGTTGTGGGAGATGTTTAGATCTTCACAAAATTCGATGAATCTTGCTCCCGCGAATTGCCGCCCATTATCAGTGATTAGGATCCTAGGCAGACCGAACCTGCATACGATCGACTTCCAGATGAAATCTTGCACTTTTGCTTCTGTGATTTTTGCTAGTGGTTCGGCTTCAACCCATTTGGTGAAGTAGTCGATCGCTACAAGGAGGAACTTCCTCTGCCCCGACGTCATGGGAAAGGGGCCAAGAATGTCCATCCCCCATTGTGCAAAAGGCCATGGGGCACTCAAGGGTGTAAGCTCAGTGGCGGGCTGTCTCTGGATATTGGCATATCTCTGGCATCGATCACACTTTCTGACATATTCAATCGAATCATGATGCATTGTCGGCCAGTAATATCCTTGGCGGAGCAACTTGTGGGATAAAGATCTAGCCCCCAAATGGTTTCCACAGATTCCTTCATGCACCTCCCACAAGGCGTAGTCAGCTTCTGAAGGTCGGAGACATTTTAAGAGGAGATCATGTCTACCACTTCTAGGGAAGAATAGCTTTGTTACCATTTGATGTAGTATCCTCATCTCAATAGAAAGGATCTTGGCCTCTAATTTATTTAGGCTTCCCGAGAAGGTTCTTCCTAGAATCACATTAATTTCCTCCTCCTTAACTGGTTGTTCCATATTTGTGTATCCCTCACAGGGTAAATAAAGAATCTCTCCCAAAAGTATAGGATCTAGACTGATTTCTATACCTTTAACAGTGGATCTTATTGTTTCATTGCCATAGCTCAAGTTCAGATAAAATTCTCTAACTAGATCCACATAGGTAATTTCTTTGAGTGAGCAGTAGAATTCTCAACCTTGATCCTTGATTTTTGAACCGATAGAGAACCCTTCCTTTTCAAAAAATCTGAAATCTATGTTTTTCCCAGATTCTACCTTCCTATCAGATAAGGAAATCTTACTGGGGCTTAATGGAGACCGAGAGGAAGCTGGAGTAGATGCCAGAGCAGGGATTGAAGCTGACATTGTCTCGGTTGCCTGTCTCTTCCGGTGCACATCTTCTTCCAACACACGGACCGATTTCCTTCTTTGTGGGAGCTTCATTTTTGGAGCCATTTCCACAACCAGAGCAAGCAAGGATCTTAGGAAATCAAATGTGTGAGGAGATAGAGGGTTTTTAGGGGAAGGATAGAGATTTTTAGAGGAGTGATACCCCTATTTGGAAGAGATGGGTGGAAGCTAGGGCACGCTCAAACCGCTTCAAATAAGGGATGAGATGGGGAAGAACTCGATTCCTAAGAGTCGATTTAAGGTGTAAGGGGTGATGGGAGAAGAGTCTAGAGGGAAAGCTTGGGTTTGGAGAAGAAGAGGAGGGGACCTATGGCTTGGAGGAAGGAAGAAGACAATGAGTCGGGTCGGCTCAAGGAGGGGTTTTCAACAAAAAGAAAAGAGCCCGTGGGATTTTGCCAGAAATTGCAAGTTTGCCCTTGGGTCAACCCTGGGGGTCAACTCATGGCTCACAGAAATTCAAAAAAATGATGAAATAATTTTCAAAAAATTTAAAACTTTAGGAGAAGGATATTTACTCAATGATCAATTATGAGAATGATAATTTTGAGCTTTTAAGCCCAAGAGAAATTATGAGAATTGAGTTCAAAGGGTTTTTGGCATTGATCCCTTGGGATCAGAGAGACATTTATGCAGATGGATCAAGGATTCCTAGTTCTCTCCTAATTTCATAAAATCTATCTTCACTTAGGGCCTTTGTAAAGATATCGGCTAATTATTTTTCAGTACAAACATAGTCAAGAATTATATCTTTATTTTGAACATGTTCTCTTATGAAATGATGCCTGATTTCAATATGTTTAGACCTAGAATGCTGAATTGAATTTTTAGTAAGATTTATAGCACTAGTGTTATCACATCTTATGGGAGTTTCATTAAGTTTGATACCAAAATCTTCGAGTTGTTGCTTAATCCACAAGATTTGAGCACAACAACTTCCAGCTGCAATGTATTCGGCCTCGACGTAGACAGTGCTATCGAATTTTATTTCTTGCTAAATTAGGAGATTAGGTTAACTCCAAGAAATTGGCAAGTTCCACTAGTACTTTTTCTATCTAATCTACATCCAGCAAAATCAGCATCTAAATATCCTATTAAGTCAATTAATGAGTCCTTAGAGTACCATAATCCTAGAGTTTGTGTACCATTTAAATATCTAAGAATTCTTTTAACTGCATTTAAGTGTGATTCTTTTGATTTGATTAAATCGAGCACAAAGACAAACACTAAACATAATATCAAGTCTACTAGCAGTTAAATATAGTAGAAAGCCAATCATACCTCTATAAAATTTTAAATCTACACTTTTACCTTCCTCATCCTTGTCAAGCTTACATGAAGGGCTCATGGGTGTGCCAATTACTTTGGAGTTCTCCATTCCAAATCTTTTGAGTAATTACCTTGTGTACTAGCTTTGGGTGATGAAAATTTCTTCCTTTGTTTGTTTGATTTGGAGTCCGAGGAAGAATGTAAGTTCTCCCATCATGCTCATCTCGAACTCCCCCTGCATGAGCTTTGTAAAATCTTGACAAAGAGTTTCATTAGTAGACCCAAAAATAATGTCATCAACATATATTTGTATAATTAATATATCATCTTGATTTCTTTTAATGAAAAGGTTGTGTCTACATTACCTCTTGAAAAATCATTATTTAATAAAAATTTGCTTAGCCTTTCATACCAAGCACTGGGTGCTTGTTTCAAGCCATATAGAGCTTTATTTAATTTAAAAACATGATTAGGAAAAGCATGATTTTCAAAACCAGGGGTTGTTCTACATAGACTTCTTCAGCAATATATCCATTTAAAAAAATACTTTTGACATCCATTTGAAATAATTTAAATTTCATAAAGCAAGCATATGCAAGTAGAAGTCTAATTGCCTCTAATCTAACAACAGGTGCAAAGGTCTCATCAAAATCAATTCTTTCTTCTTGATTATAACCTTTAGCAACCAATCTTGCTTTATTTCTTATTACATTTCATGTTTATCTAATTTATTCTTAAAAACCATTTTGTGCCAATTATTGAATAATTTTTAGGTCTTGATACTAAAGTCCATACATTATTTCTTTCAAATTGATTAAGTTCTTCTTGCATTGCATTAATCCAATTATAATCTTTTTCAGCTTCTTTAATAGTTTTAGGTTCAAGATGAGAGACAAAGCAAAATGATTGAATGCATCTTTAAGTGAAGAACGAGTTCTTACACCCTATGAAGGATCACCAATAATTAGCTCTTTGGGGTGATTGTGAACATACCTCCATTCTTTGGGTAGATCGTTTGTACCTTGAGGTTGTTCTTGTTGTTCTTCACCTCCCTCATCCTGTTTGTCTTCATGTTCCTCATCATCTTGAATTGTTGAAACTTTCAGAGTGATCTCCTTCATCCCTTCTATAAGAGGATCTGCATCATCAACACCTTCATTCTTTCTTGAAGGAAGATCGTTAGTTTCATCAAAGACAACATGAATTGACTCCTCTACTACTAAGGTTCTTTTGTTAAAAACTCTAAAAGCTTTACTAGAGGAGGAGTAACCAAGAAAAATTACTTCATCGGATTTTGCATCAAATTTTTCAAGTCTTTCTTTACCATTGTTTAACACAAAAATCAGCAACCAAAAATATAAAAATATGTAATATTAGGTTTTCTTCCTTTCCAAAGATCATAGGGGGTTTTCTTTAAAATTTGTCTAATCAAAGCATGATTTAAAATGTAACATGCTGTGTTAATAGCTTCCGCCCAAAAGTATCTTGGAAGATTGCTTTCACATAGCATGGTATGAGCCATTTCTTCTAGAGTTCTATTTTTTCTTTCTACTACCCCATTTTGTTGGGGTGTCCTAGGTGCTGAAAAATTATGGCCTATTCTTTTTTCATCACAAAACTTTTTAAAGACTTGATTTTCAAATTCGGTTCCATGATCACTTGAATATTTTGAATTGAAAATTCTTTCTCATTTGTGACTTTTCGATAAAATTTAGAGAAAACTTGAAAAGTTTCATCCTTGTGTGCCAAAAAGAAAACCCATGTAAAACGGGAGAAATCATCAATAATTACAAAACCATAATATTTTCCTCCTAGACTAGTAGTTCTAGTAGGTCCAAATAAATCATGTGCAATAGCTCTAATGGTCTAGAAGTTGAAACAATGTTCTTAGATTTGAATGAAACTCTTGTTTGTTTACCTAGTTAGTATGCATCACAGATTCTATCCTTTTCAAAGTTCAATTTTGGCAAACCAAGAACCAATTCCTTCTTAATGAGTTTTGAAAGTGAATGCATGCTAATATGTACAAGCCTACGATGCCAAAGCCAACTAGTCTCATTAATCTTGGCATTCAAGGATACTAGGCATTGCATGTTTATCTTGGATAGATCATTCAAATCTACCATATAAACATTACCATGTCTATGTCCAACAAATTTAATGCCTTCATTAATAGGACTAGTTACAATGCAAACAGAAGATTCAAAATAACTTTATATTCTTTATCACAAAATTGACTAATACTTAGTAAATTATGCTTTAAACCATCTACTAACAAAATATTTTCAATGTACTTGGAGGGAGTGATACCAATGTTACCTATACCGATGATCTTTCCTTTACCATTATCTCCAAAGGTGACCATCCCTCCATTCCTAGCATCAAGTGTGATGAATTGGGATTCATCACCAGTCATGTATCTCGAGCATCCCTATCAAGATACCATTTCTGTTTGCTCCTTGGGATGCTAGACACACCTGCAGGCAAAAGTCAAGTTTTTGCTTTAGGTACCCAAGCTTTCTTGGGTCCTTTTAGATTAGTCATAATGGTTCCTTTTGGAACCCATATTTTCTTACATTTGAGTTTACAGATTTGTTAGAGAAACAAGTGTATGACTTGTATCCTACTCTACCACATTTGAAGCAAGTAATATTAGAAAATTTGTTACTTGAAGAGTTTACATAGATATTTTTCAGATACTTTTGTTTCTTCAAGGGGTTATATCCAAGTCCAGCCTTATCATACACGGCCTTTTGATTTTCAAGAATCATATTAAGTTTATTAGAACTCAAGGTGAATTTTTCAACTATCAATTTTAGCTTGGCAGTTTCATTCTTTAAATTTTATTTTCTTGAAGCAAGGTGGATTTTTCAATTGAAATGCTCTCATTTTGTTTTAGTAAAAATTAGTTTTTTGATTTTAGATCTTTGTTCTTTACCCCTAGTTTTTTAGTTCATCAATTAAATCATACAAAGCTTCATGAAGTTCTTCAAAGGTAAAATCACTAGGAGTTTCGGAAATTACCTCATTTTCATGTGCCATAAGGCACAAATTGGCTTGTTCAGTTGAGTCTTCCTCTTCGGAGCTTGAGTCATCACTTCCACTCCAAGTGGCCATCATGGCTTCTTCTTGTACTTCTTGGGATCCTTCTTCAGTTGTGGACATTCAGACTTGAAATATCCCAATTTCTTGCATTCATAGCAGATAAGGGGTTGGTCTTTATCATTTTCTTTACTATGTTTCCTTTTGTGAGTGGCTCTTCCTCTTCCTTGTTTTCTTTTCCTCAAAAACTTCTTGAACCTTCTGGTAATGAGAGCCATCTCTTCATCCTGCTCTTCATTTTCGGTGTCATCAGTTTCTTCATCTGGTTGAGCTGTTGATTTGAGGATGATTGTTCTGCTTCTTTTTGACTTCTTCCTCTTGATGTTTGTTGGGTATAAAATACCCACAACCGAAGTCCTCAGCAGAATCAACCCAAGGGGGACTTCGCCCGGACTCCTACGAGAGCCGGACTTCGCCTTTAACTTCAATTGCAGGAAGACTCGCCCGACTCCTACGGGAGTCGGGCTTCATCCTCGACTCCAACGGCTGCAAACAGACTTCGTCCGGACTCCTACGGGAGCCAGACTCCACCGACAACTTCAACCGTGAATAGACTCCGCCGAACTCCTACGGGAGCCGGGCTCCGTCCTCAATATCAACTGCCGATAAGCCTTGTCCGGACTCCTACGGGAGCCGACTTCGCCTTTAACTTCAATTACAGGAAGACTCCGCCCGGACTCCTACGGGAGCGGGCTTCGTCCTCGACTCCAACGGCTGCAGACAGACTTCGTCGGACTCCTACGGGAGCTGGACTCCACCGACAACTTCAACTGCGAGTAGACTCCCACCCGAACTCCTACGGGAGTCGGCTCCGTCCTCAACATCAACTGCCGGTAAGCCTGTCCGGACTCCTACGGAGTCAGACTTCACCTTTAACTTCAATTACAGGAAGACTCCGCCCGGACTCCTACGGGAGCCGGGCTTCATCCTCGACTCCAACGGCTGCAGACAGACTTCGTCCGGATCCTATGGGAGTCGGACTCCACCGACAACTTCAACCGCGAGTAGACTCTGCCTGAACTCCTACGGGAACCGGGCTCCGTCCTCAACATCAACTGCCGGTAAGCCTTGTCCGGACTCCTACGGGAAACGGACTTCGCCTTTAACTTCAATTGCAGGAAGACTCCGCCCGAACTCCTACGGGAGCCGGGCTTCGTCCTCGACTCCAACGGCTGCAGACAGACTTCGTCCAGACTCCTACGGGAGCCGGACTCCGCCGACAACTTCAACCGCGAGTAGACTCCCCCGAACTCCTACGGGAGCCAGGCCCGTCCTCAACATCAACTGCCGGTAAGCCTTGTCCGGACTCCTATGGGAGCCGGACTTCGCCTTTAACTTCAATTGCAGGAAGACTCCGCCGACTCCTACGGGAGCCGGGCTTCGTCCTCGACTCCAACGGCTGCAGACAGACTTCGTCCGGACTCCTACGGGAGCGACTCTCGACAACTTCAACCGCGAGTAGACTCCGCCCGAACTCCTAGGGAGCGGGCTCCATCCTCAACATCAACTGCCGGTAAGCCTTGTCCGGACTCCTACGGAGCCAAAGTTCCCTTTAACTTCAATTGTAGAAGACTCCGCCCGGACTCCTACGGAGCCGGGCTTCGTCCTCGACTCCAACGGCTGCAGACAGACTTCGTCCGACTCCTACGGGAGTCGACTCGCCGACAACTTCAACCGCGAGTAGACTCCGCCCGAACTCCTACGGGAGCCGGCTCCATCCTCAACATAATGCCGGTAAGCCTTGTCCGGACTCCTACGGGAGCCGAACTTCGCCTTTAACTTCAATTGCAGGAAGACTCCGCCCGGACTCCTACGGGAGCCAGGCTTCATCCTCGACTCCAACGGCTGCAGACAGACTTCGTTCGGACTCCTACGGGAGCCGGACTCCATGACAACTTCAATCGCGAGTAGACTCCCCCGACTCCTACGGGAGCAGGCTCCGTCCTCAACATCAACTGCCGGTAAGCCTTGTCCGGACTCCTACGGGAGCTGGACTTCGCCTTTAACTTCAATTGCAGGAAGACTCCGCCCGGACTCCTACGGGAGCCGGGCTTCGTCCTCGACTCCAACGGCTGCAGACAGACTTCGTCCGGACTCCTAAGGGAGCCGGACTCCACCGACAACTTCAACTGCGAGTAGACTCCACCCGAACACCTACGGGAGCCGGGCTCCGTCCTCAACATCAACTGCGGTAAGCCTTGTCCGGACTCCTACGGGAGCCGGACTTCGCCTTTAACTTCAATTGCAGGAAGACTCCGCCCGAACTCCTACGGGAGCCGGGCTTCATCCTCGACTCCAACGGCTGCAGACAGACTTCGTCCGGACTCCTACGGGAGCCGGACTCCGCCGACAATTTCAACCATGAGTAGACTCCGCCCGAACTCCTACGGGAGCCAGGCTCCATCCTCAACATCAACTGCCGGTAAGCCTTGTCCGGACTCCTATAGGGAGCTGACTTCGCCTTTAACTTCAATTGCAGGAAGACTCCGCCCGGACTCCTACGAGAGTCGGGCTTCGTCCTCGACTCCAACGACTGCAGACAGACTTCATCCGGACTCCTACGGGAGCTGGACTCCGCCGACAACTTCAACCGCGAGTAGACTCCGCCTGAACTCCTACGGGAGCCAGGCTCCATCTTCAACATCAACTGCCGGTAAGCCTTGTCCGGACTCCTACGGGAGCCGGACTTCACCTTTAACTTTAATTGCAGGAAGACTCCGCCCGGACTCCTACGGGAGTCGGGCTTCATCCTCGACTCCAACGGCTGCAGACAGACTTCGTCCGGACTCCTACGGGAGTCGGACTCCATCGAAAACTTCAACTGCAAGTAGACTCTGCCCGAACTCCTGTGGGAGCCGGGCTCCGTCGCCAACTCCGACTGCCGGTAAGATCCGTCCGGACTCCTACGAGAGCCGGACTTCGCACCTGACTTTAGTTGCAGGGGACTCCGCCTGGGCTCCCACGGGAGCCGGGCTCCGCCCACGACTCCAACCGCAAGGAGGACTCCGCCCGGACTCCTACGGGAGCCAGACTTCATCATCAGCTCCGACCGCTGTCGAACTTCAGTCGACGGATCTGCACTTTAGGCAGGCCACAATAACGGCCACGATCCTGCTCCACTTCCTGCGTGGATTCCATGCAGCTCCATCACTCCCTGACAGGCCGCAGTAACGGTCACAGCACTGCCCCACTTCCTACGACGGATCTCGCGCAGCTCCACTACTCCCTGGCAGGCCACAATAACGGTCACGATCTTGCTTCACTTTCTGCGATGGATACCGGCGATTCTCCCATCTGCTGGCGAGTCACGACAACAGATGCCGCTCTACTCCCCGCGGCAGACTCCACGTGGCACACCCCGGTGATAGCCACGGGTCCACTCCACTACTCTTCGCAGCAAACTCCGCCTGACCCTGGGCAGCCCACTGCCAGACGGTTACAGATGTCGCTATCAAGCTACTACCCCCTCCGCCTATAAAAGGGGCTCCAGATATGTTATTCGATAAGCTTTCATCTTTCATCTAAAAACTCTGCTAAATTCTCCGTTCGAGCACTCCATTCTTATTGAGACAGAGAACTGACTTGAGCGTCGGAGGGTCTTGCCGGAGCAACCCCACCTCCGTTTAGACTTCCTTTGCGGGTCCCGACGTGCCGCGACTTCCGCGACTCCAGCTTCTCCGACGCAAGCAAATTTTTGCACCAACAGGA